>NC_049226.1:86524952-86825952 GCF_011100685.1 Canis lupus familiaris | reverse complement strand
CACAGGAATCTGGTAGAAAGGGAGCCTAAGTTGACCTAAAACCCTCCAGAAATAAATCTTTAGACAACTTAGATGATAGGTAACAACAATCAAAAATGTGAATGCATATCTGAGTTCAATCATAAAACAAATCCTAAGGAAGTAAGGAGTGAAGAGGAAATAACAGCATTAACCACATGATTTAGCATTGTGGCCGTCCTCAGAGGTAGTAGTAGGCTATCACAAGAAGGAGGGGGATGGGAGGAAAAGAAGGAAGAGGAGGAGGATTGGGAGGAGAGGAGAAGGATGAGGGGGAGGAGGAGGAGGAGGAGTGTGACAACATCTTGGACCAGAAAGTTTGAAGAAATGAAATACATGAAATAGATGTAAACTATCTTTACATCCAATGTTGACATTTTTCAATTGCTTCACTTAGTAAAAGGGAAAAATTCCGTCTAACATACAGGAAGATGGCAAAGCATCTTGTCTGTTTCTACTTGAGCTCTAGGAAAACATATATACATGTATATATACACACGTCTATGCGTGCACTTGTGTGTGTATGCACACACACACACACACACACACATACACCCCATATCCTCACTTGAGAAATAGAGTGGGTTTATGCTTTAATGTACACTGCCCATATGGTCCAGGCTGCAAGAGTTAAGAAATTAGCATAAAACGTGGTCCTAGACTGATGATAATTTTAGGTTGCCTGATACAACAAATGTAAACCTCACTTAAAGTTCACTCTTATAAAGAAAGTTACGTTGTTTCTCACAGAAAAAAAAAAAAAAAAAAAAAAAAAGCCCTGTGTAGATGAGCGCACAATCTCTCATTACAAAACAGATGAGATAACCATCTGCCATAAGTGAGGATAAACACATATAACATATTGGAGGATTAGAATCTCAAGGATATCAGATAATAGAAATATTTCTAGCAAAAAAGACTATAAAATAGTATGTTAAACTTTTAAAAGGAATAAAATTCATTTATAAAATAATTCTAAGAAAAAAAGAGGCAAATAAGTCGTGGGAAAAAAATTAAATGCAGCAAACAGAATAGATCTAGCAAAAGAGACAAATAATAAGATAGGATATGTATTTGAGTAAATTATACTCAATATAGCACAGTGAAGTAAAGAAAAGGGAGATTTGAAATATTATTAAAAGATGAGGAGAGAATAGAAGTGCCCCACACACATCTGAAACAGAATTAGAAAGGATGAATAGAGAGGATGGCACAAAACATGTTATCCTAAGTACAATGTCTCTTAAATTTATAATCTTCCAGCACTATGAAATATATATATATATACCTTCATGTGTACAGATATCACAGATCCTAGCCAGACTTTAAAAGAATATCACAAGGTATGTCACGGTCAAACTGCAAGATGTCAGAGACTTGGGTAAGCATATATCCTTTCTCTCTGGCTGCTTTTAAGATTACCCAAGACAAATACAAGAAATTAGAAATAACAGATGTCTTCTCAAAGAGGAAACACTTGGTGGACTTTTCTTTTCAAAGCTAATGGCAAAACAAACTTCTAGCTTGGAATTCTGTACACCAGGTTAACTCTTATACAAGAGCAAGGGTGAATGACATGTTTTTAAGGCAATGAGTGAAAAGTTTAACATTCATATATCTCTGTTGTAAAGTACACTGAAGGAATTACTTCGGAGAAAAGGAAAGAAAATCTGAAAGTAGGAAATTGGATGGGAGAAGCCATAAGACCTTAAAAAAAAAAAAAAGCAAACTATGATCATCAGCCATAGTGGTCAATACATATGGATGTCTGTTATAGTATTTTATTCCATATTTGTTTTAATAATAATAAATATAAAAATGTGAGTTTTCTCATCCAGATATCTTCTCAGGTATTAACAATAAATTATATTCTAACCTTATTGCATCTGATAAAAATATCTTCTCAGGTATTGACAATAAATTATATTCTAACCTTATTGCATCTGATAAAAATATGAACTATATCCATAAATTCTAGGTACCCCATGTTCATTTAGATTAAGCCATGGTCTCCCGTGGAGACCTGGGAAGGAGGGTGTGCTTACTGATACTGATGAAACTATATGCTAGAAACCACAAGAAGGAAGAGATAATAATATAATGGCTGAATAAGACCTCCAGTTTGTAACTTCCCTCAACAGTAATTTGATATCCATCCATGGAGACAAGTGCCTTTGTGAAAATCTCATCATCATTACAAGGTCAGAAAGAGAGATGCTATGAAACTCAGGATTCCAGAGACAGTTGGAAAGAAAAGTGAGAATATCGAGGTGGATTTTTAGGAGTACCTAGAGGGCCAGAAGAAGATACAGAGAGAAAAAGAATGCACACTAGCTGATGAGTCTGGAGAACAAACATGGCACTCCATCTCTGCTGATAACTAATCTTAGGCAACCTCTTAGATTAGATATTGGGATGATACAGGAGAGAAGATGAAGCAAGTGCTGCATCATAATCCCGTTGGTGGTGAAGCAGCTCCTCAGGCATATTCCTTTACCCATGCAACAGATATCTGGCTGTTACAGATTGGAGCCAAAAATGTACGGATCACTTTGACACTCAAAAGCCATAGCAGTGGTATCCCACCAGTCTTTCAAGTCATTGTAGGTACAAAATCCAAGGCCTGCAAGCCAGTTCATGGCTCTCCCATTACAGATGCTGCCCAATACATCAGGGGGGTTGCAATAACTCAAACACATGATTCCACATTTCTCTTAGCTTTGTAGAAGGAAAGGAAACAGTGCCATGGGAAAACAGATCCAAGGTCATTTTTCATTTTTCCATGCATATCTACAATCAACTTGAATCTAATGTTGATCTTGTACTTCTAAAACTTGTACAACACATTAGATGAAATAAGAGCCACCAGAGACCTAGAAGAAAATTGCCGTAACCTCCAAGACCAGATCAGAAGATAGAGCATCACTCTGCTGCAACAATTAGTATTTTTTTTTCCAGTTTGTTAGGGAGGAGGAAATAGAACTTTGTATCAGAATTCTGCTGTATTTTGGTTATGGTATACCACTTTACGAACATCTATCCCTCTGGGAAACTATGGCTCTCTCTGCGATTCTGATACTGTAGTGTGGTTTTAATAATTCTTGCCAATCTCTCTCTTGTCTTATGCATTTCGAAGTTCCAAGGTTAAAAACTCTGCAAACAGCCTGCAATGTGTAACAGGAATGGGTAAACATTACTGTATAATCAATCTTTATAGGGCAGTGATTCATATATCTCAGTCACATCTCTATTCCTAACACACAGCTGAACGCCAAGAGCACTGTAGGTGCCCAATATTCATTAAATAAATAGCGTAGGTATATATAACTTCATGCTACTCAAATCAGAGTCGGTGCAAAAGATCAAATGAGACAATACTGGCAGATACAGCTAGCCTAAGATCTGGGATACAGAATATTTATTAGGTTCCTAGTGCTACCATTACAGAGAATCGTAAACTCGGGTAGCATAACATAACAGAACTGTGTTCTCTCAAACTCTAGAAGGACAGAAGTCCAAAATCAAGGTATTGGCAAGGTTAGAAGGCTCCGAAGGAGTTTCTATGTCTCTCTCCTAGCTTCTGGTTGTTGCTGAAAATCCTTGACATTCCTTGGCCTGCAGGTGTACAACCCCAATCTCTGTCTCCACTGCAATAAGTGTACCTGTGTCTTTTTTTTTTTTCTCTC
Source organism: Canis lupus familiaris (assembly GCF_011100685.1). NCBI lineage: Eukaryota > Metazoa > Chordata > Mammalia > Carnivora > Canidae > Canis > Canis lupus. Next base: position 86,822,248 of record NC_049226.1, on the reverse strand, counting down.
TCTCCTTATATGGACACTAATCAGGTTAGATTAAAGGCCCACCCTACACCAGTGCGATGTCATCTTAACTCCTTATATCCACAACAACATTATTTCCAAATACGGTTTGGGGAAGAACATGAATATAGGAGGGGTTTTTTAACCCATTGAAGTAGATGATCAACAGTGCTGAAGATGACTCCCCTTGCAAACAAATGATGTTCATTAAAAGAAAACATGATTATGTGCTGAATTGATAGACACCATGCTTTATATGTAACTCTACAGAATAAGTGAGAGTAATGAAATTCAACACGAGTCTTCCGTCCTGCTGGGTCTATATCCATGACCTCTGGCAGAGTTCAGTATCGGTATTTATGATGCTTTAGAAATAGATGCAGATCCATTTCTAGACACAGTCTTTCTTCTCTGTAAGAGACTAACTAAGATCATCTCACTCGATCAATCCTACCACCTCTAAAGTAGCCAAGAACCATGTTTCCAAGGGGAGACAAGGGATGGAGAGAGGATGGGAAAAGGAGAATGGGCAATTACATGTATTTCTAAAGAGCAAAAGAGTTTTCCCCTATACTACTACATGACAATTCTGTTATCTTAAATGTTAGAGAAATTGAAGAATATCATTTTAGACTCACTCTTTATCCCTCCCTAAACATCCACCTCTATCTTTATTTATTTTATCATTTATCACGGGGAATATTTCTCTAAGTAGCTCCACAGCCCACGTCCCTCAATTCCACTCAGATGTCTGTTCAAACATCACATTATTAGGGCAAATTCCCTTTTATATCATTGTAGGTTCATAGCAACTTTCCAGTCATTATTTTTTATTCATTTTCAAAATCTGAAATATTATGTGCGTGCTTATTTACGTTATGTATTATTTATTCATTGTCAGCCCCACAAGAACGCGAATATCAAACATGTATACACACAGACAAATATCACATGCAAACAAATATGAGGCATTTTATAGACCTTGCCTTGGGGATACACAAATGTGTACACAGACTATGTTGCAGCAATACTCATTTTCTAAATATTCATAAAATTTAAATACGAGTTTTAGAGTTTGACTACAAAATAAAGGAGTTTACACATTAATTTGGATATTATAGAATTTAGAGTCATGAGAGATATTGTTTCATTAAGCCAAAATAATGTCATAGGATATAGGCTTGGTTATGTGTTTATTACAAACATAATATTAATATCGGGGATTTTCTCAAAAAATTCATTTAATCTGTCTCATAGTAATTGTTTGCCATTGTTAATTAACTCATCGTTCTTAGTCAATTATTGGACAGAACAAGGTAGAAATTCATACTTGGAACAAATGCAGGAAATTCAAAATATAAAATAGCTTGGGCTGTGTAATAAGAGTTGCACGCCGAATTATAAATGCTTAAATATATTTCTCTCCCCCTCTGAGACTGAAGTTTTTAGATAACTTAATACAGGTGTATGAGTTTAAAAAATAATTTCAGTCTCTCTCCACCTGTGATTACCTGCGGGGCACTTCAAAAGACAGTGGAAGCCTTAACTAGCGTGGAGAGCAAGTGGAGGCAGCTGGGTTGCAGTATTTGGAAGAAATATCTGGGGAGGTGATATTGTGAACGATGAGGCCTGGCCTTGCATGCTTAAGCACGAGAGTACCAATGGCTGGGGATTTGCAAGGAAGGGAATGGCTGCATTTGCAGCATGAAAGACGGGAGGAAGGCATTTCCCAGGTTCGGGAGGGGTGAGATGGAGCGATTGGATGGATTCAAATGTATTCATCTCTTTCTTGAGTTGCCTTGTCTACCACGTTCACTTGACCCTGGACGTGTCATTGAACTTTATAGGTATGAGAACGACAGCTGTTGACATTACTGAGAGGTAGGTAAATTGAGTCTCAGAGTATACGGTGAGGATCTATTTAAATGTTTGGGGTTTTCCTTGAGATTTTATTTATTTATTCATGTGAGACATGGAGAGACAGGCAGGGACACAGGCAGAGGGAGAAGCAGGCGCCCTGTGGCGAGCCTGAGGTGGGACTCGATCCTGGGACCCGGGGGTCACGCCCTGGGCCAAAGGCAGACGCTCAACCACGGAGCTACCCAGGTGCCCCTATTTAAATTTTTAAAAGAATATTAAAAATGTGTGTGTGTGGTGGTGGGGGGGGATCCCTGGGTGGCTCAGCGGTTTGGTGCCTGCCTTGGGCCCAGGACGTGATCCTGGAGTTCCAGGATCGAGTCCCACATCGGGCTCCCTGCATGGATCCTGCTTGTGTCTCTGCCTCTCTCTCTGTGTCTCTCATGAATAAATAAAATCTTAAAAAAAAAAAAAAAAGTGTGTGCCTTGTATAAATGTAATGTACATAACTAAGGCGAAGTGTCAGATGCCCGGGCTGTGAATTCAGACAGACACGGACTAGAACACTAGCCTCACCAACTACCTTTGTCCTTGGCTCCTGTTCCTAAACCTCTCTGAAGCTTAATCTTCCCAACTACCCCATGGGCTTGGGCTCGGGCTCGGTATGGAGATTGTCCCTATTTTCCAAATAAATAAATTCAGGCACCTGCATCTAGATCACCCAGCATGTGATTACAAAAAAAAAGAAAAAAAGCAAAACCCATCAGCAAACGCTCATTGCACACCTGCTATGGAACATTCATACGTAGGTAGATTCGTACATACCTACATTTACACGTAGGTAGAGGGTTTGCAAGGATCAATCAAGTACAGTTTCTGTACCAGAAAAGCCAACCACCGTGACTGGGAGAGGTCAGTGCTGGCCAGGTCCTGCACCCCCTGCAGGAGAGGAGCCCAGGCCAGGGGGACAGGGTCCTGGGTCCTCGTACTCTCCTTCTCATGACTTCTGCGCCCCCCACCCCGCCAGCCGTGCCCACACTCCCTCCGCGCAGCTCCCAGGGCACAGGCCTCCTCCCTAAACGTTTGCCAGGAACCTCAAGCCTCCACCCAGTTTCTGGGGGAACTGCCTTTTCACACCATTATGGCTTTTGCTTGAGCCCTGGTCTCTTCATAAGAAGGACAAGAGTGTCCTTCCTGTGGCTTTCAAGAACCATGCATTGGTTCAACCATTCACTCAATCAACGCGTATGTACAGGGCACCTGCTGTATACTAGTTGCTGCTTCCTATATTGGTATTTTAGGGGTCAGTCACTTACATCTGCTCTTTAAATGGACACGGGATAGTTTTTATATCAAGTGCTTTTGAAACTTATAAAACAAAGGATAGGAAAAAATAAGGAAGAGGCAAAGTGTGCTTTGTATTGCAAGACCGGGAATCTTACCTCTGAGGGGACAAGATCTGCACTGGGATCTAAATAGGGGGAAAGAGCCTGCCCTGTACAGGAATGAGGAATAGTGCTGCAGTTAGAGGATCACAATGAATTTGACCAGGTAAAGGTGCTAACAAAGCCAGCATGGACTCCTTCTACCCATGTGCCACACATAGGGGAATTCCAAAATAATGTAGGAATTCATAAGCTCCGTGTGGCTCTGTTCTTTTTACAGCTTCAGATCCTCAGTAGCCATACACTGACTGCCTCTGACTCATTAGGAACATAATATTTGTTAAAAACAAAATAAAACAAAACAAAACAAAATAAAACAATACAGAATGGATCTGTATTGTTTACATGCCCCCTTCCATGGTATGAGCTCCTTGAGATCAGAAACCATATTTGTATATGCATCCTTGATGACTGTAACCAAGCTTGACACAAAGAAGGTACCCAGCAAGTATTTTTAAAAAATTAATGGATGAATGAATGAATGAATGAATGAGACAGGTACAATTTAAACATTAAACCTTATGGGCTGTGTTAAAATTTGTATGCCATTCATTTGTATATAACACATAATTAAATAAGTTTAACCATAAGCTGATATGCAAAACATGTCTTACGTCCTTAGGCCAGCTTCATATTTAGAACCGCAGGGAAATAAAATGAGAAAGAGGCTGGGTGCTGTGCTCATTACCCTTTGTCCTAGCCTCACCTCATTGACCAAGGACATGATCCCCTACTCTAGGGAGTATGTTGTTTGTGATTATTTGCACTTCCAGGTGGCACTGCCAAGAACCTTGGGGATCTGCAATATTTACTGGTTAATAGCTAATCCCCAGTTTCTTTTACTGTCACCGAGACAAACGGTACAGGCTGAGGACACAATCAGGGATGAAGCAAATTTCAGCAGGGGGCAAAAAAACAAAACAAAACAAAACAAAAAAAACAAAAAAACAAACTTGGGTTGTGTGTGGTCTTTACTAAATCCCCAGCACTAGTGTATGTGAATCTACTTTAAGAAAAAAAAAAAATGAAAACAGGAGTTTGATGCTCATAATTCCAATGATAAACTCGTTATACAATAGGGAATTCACATTTATAACCAATTAAAAGATGGGTAAAATTATTAATTTGAATCATCCATTTTTCTCTCTCCCTTTCCTGCATGTGTTCTTAGTTATATTTATCGCTTTTTTTTTTTTTTTTTTTTTTTGAGAGAGAGTGAGAGTGCATGTGAGCAGAGGAGGGGCAGAGACAGAGAAGGAGAGAGAAGCCCAAGCAGGCTCTGCACCCAGCACAGAGCCCATGTGGGGGCTTGAGATCATGACCCCAAGATCATGACCTGAGGCAAAATCCAGAGCTGGACACTTCGGGTGCCCTCATGTGTATCATTTAGTGATTGATCAAGTTGAAGACATGGAAGAGATGTGAGTTTTCCTTGCCTTCCATTTCCGGGGTGGTGAGGGGATGAAGGCCGGAGAAGGACTGACATAACCAGTGTTACGTGATGTCTAGTTGGACCGATGGCAGTCTTGCTCCATGCTGTTGCCTCCTGCATTTTCAAAGGCCTTGCCTGTGATTTCTTTAGCTGAAAATAGGGCCACTCACAGTTAGTCAGGACTCAGCTAGGTCTGACATTTATTCTCCTGAACAGGAATCCAGGACAATCAACAGGGTTCACCACTTGTGGAACGGCCACTTGACTCCATGTTGCCGAAGATTCTCGCATTCAGAAGTCCTTCCACTTGGCCACGTATATGGTGACCAGCCTTGCTCCTAATGGTTTCTAGGAAGCGAACCACAGGGCGCGGTACTTTGGCAACTTGGTACCCAGTGAACCCTGCTGCTGATCCTGCGCTTCCAACCAAATTTTCCAGTGCCAGTAATAAAGTATGAGGTACTCTCACAGTATCCCTGTCCTCGTCCTAGGGCCCAAATAGGGGGCAGCAATTCCCTCAAATGCTAAGGCCGGACTCCATTCCTGGGTAATTCTCTGGCCCCTCCTCATCAGAGTTGAGGTCTGCTTTTGAACTCCAGACCTGATCATGTGCTAATGTCTAAAATTTTCTCCACGTCTCAGGATATCCATCTGTAACTCCCTAATGCCAAACATTTTCTTGATTATCTACAAAGGTGAATAAGGACAGAGAAAATGATTGGGGAAAAAAAAAAGTGATTGGGTTTCTACTGTATTCCAGCCATTGGATAAGGCAATTTATTTGAAGACCATTGCATGTATTTATAAAATTATATACCCCCACTTATAAGATCATTTTAAAAAAGATTTATTTATTTACTTATTCATGAGAGACATAGAGAGAGGTAGAGACACAGGCAGAGGGAGAAGCAGGCCCCTCGCAGGGAGCCCAATGCATGACTCGATCCTGAATCCTGGGCTCACACCCTGAGCCGAAGGCAGATGCCCAACCGCTGATCCACCCAGGTGTCCCCCCACTTATAAGATCTAAGGCTCAAAAAGGCTAACTATCACGCTCAACGTAAGACACCTTTTAGTGTCAAAGTCAGGCATCGTGGCACCTTTCTAAAGCATTGTTAAATGTATTTACTGGTCTTTGGATTTTTTAAAATAGCTGGTAACAAAAATTGATAAATAAAGAATAGAGACAAGAATGTTCTTTTATTGTCCTATATTTTCTAAATGCTTTGGCATCTTTGCAACAGTTGACACTCAGTGTTGGGTGGTAAGTTCCAAGTGTGAGATACTTTGATAACATCATGCTGTACTTTTTTAGTAAACATTTGCAACCATGTACCTTTGATGATTTTCCATTCACTTTGTTGACTTTCATCTTAAAATCCTCCTTTGACCATCTTCAGGTTGCCCTGCTACTTGACCTATGTTAATTTTTTATCATTCCTTGAATAAAAATGACTCTGTTTTACATAAAATGATAAAGAGTCAAATCATCTTTGTGAAAAGGAAACGCTTAAACTGTTGAAAAGGTAAAGGCTTGAAAGAGAGAATAAGGGAGAAAATACAAGATATTGAAATGTTTGGGTGGATCCTACCATTCATTTATTTACGACGTGTATTTATCAAACATTTACCATGTTCTGGGTCATAGGTGATAAAATTTAGACTTGGCTTAGACCTATGTCTTGCCCTCAAGGAGCTTGCCGTGTAGTAGGACAATAATGGAAGCGTACAAGCTCAATAAATATTATAAGTGACTTAATAAAAGCTTTTACTTTTGCTTATGTTGGATTCTGTTGCCATGTTCTCTTTTGCCTTCTACTTCATATTTTGTATGTCTGGCTGGACTTCTTCCCATACCTACTGCTTGAGCTACCCTCAAGCATCTGTCCCGCTCCCCAAAAAGTTTTTTGTCTCTCATCTCCCACTCTCCCAAATGACCTCAGTCTTGACAGCTTTTCCTGAGCCAGTACCAACATTTGGCAACCTCACATTTTTGCTACGAGCTGGCCATGGACTGAGTTTCAGTTTGGGGACTTTACTCCTGAGATTCTGGGTACCCTGAGACCTCTGAGTTTAAGCCAAACAAAGAGAAAAGAGAGGAACTAATTTGGTCCTTTTCACTCTGTTTTATGACTATTTTGAGCTGAGATTCTATGTGGTTCTATTATAAATTGGCCAAGTCTGGTGGTAGGATTGAGGGCAGAGTGAACGGGAAAGGTGGCAGAGGGACAGATGGACATCTTCAGAATTCTGCAGGGGTCTGCTATTATCAGGGTAAGACTTGGGGCAGGAAATGGAAATATGCAGTCATCATACTTGAGTTGAAACCCTGTTAGCAGGGGAGAAGCAGTAGCAAGCATGTAAGAGTCCACCTCAATCATCAGAGGTGAGACACGAGCATCTGCTGGGCCAGCAGATCTGTTGGCTGTGCCTGTCCTCATGAGTAGATATATGACTTAAAATTCAGGTAATCAATGACTTTGTTCCTCACAGAAATTTAACTAAGGAATAAATTTAAACATGCTCCTATCCTAAAGAAAATAAGTGGTTTAAACCAATAAAAGCCATAACTGGATATGCACTTGAGGCAAGAGACTATTTTATTGACTTTTGCATTTTAAATACCTGTCACAGTGATTGACACCAGAAATATATTTGATACAATTAGGTATATCCGTAATAACAAATTTAAATTGGTAAAAAAAAAAAAAAAAAAAAAAATCCAGGAGTCAGACATGCTTCGAAACCTAGAACGTGAGATCTGGAAGAGATATTTAAGAGAGCCAAGTACTAGGATGTATGTCTCTTTTATGGAGCTTTCCAAGGTCCATAAAGTAAGAGCACCTGCCTAAAGAGCTCTGCATGTTCAAGTATGATCGAGAGAGAGAGAGAGAGAGAGAGACCAGTCTGTGATTAACAGCATCTGCTGTGGGGAGAAGAAGGGTAAGTTGCTGTGTTAGTCTATCATGTTGGTTCTTCCTAATTCTTGTCTTACGCCCCTGCACTGTATAGATTTTAAGGTAAAACGATCATTGGCCTGAGTTCACATAATCTTTAAGAGCTTATTATTTATTTATTTATTTATTTATTTATTTATTTATTTATTTATTTATTTAAAAGAGCATCATTTAGAGTCTAGGCTTTTTGTCATTGTTTTATTCTTCCTCTTTCCAGCTAAGGAATAAGGTCAAGAGAGAAATGAAATGGGGTGAGGTAGGGGCGCCTGGGTAGCTTAGGCAGTTACACGTGTGACCCTTGGTACTGGCTCTTCTCAGCTCAGATGACGATCTCAGTGTCCTGGGACTGAGTCCCACGTCAAGCTCGTGCTCGGTACCCAATCTGCCTGAGATTCTTCCCCCAGCACCCCCCTCCCCGTCCCTCTCTCACCTCATGTGCACTCCTCTCTCTCTCTCTGTCTTTCAAATAAATAACTAAATAAAATCGACTTAAAACTGGAGATTGCACATGCCTACTTAGCAGGTCTGTGGTAACATTGGACATAATGAAAATAAAAAGCCAGGTGCAAAGTCACAACTCAATAGTCCCTCTTATCAGAAATGAAGAACTGTTGCTGTAAGGCTTTTCCAAGTCAGGGAAACACTGTTGACATGAAATCAAGTGAACTGTACCACTTTTTTTTTTTTTTCCGGGGCTATTGAATAAGAACTGCCTATGTTTCCAGAGTGGAATCTTGCCTGAGATATGCTGGAAAAAGTGCCATCTGCTCTCCCATTGTCTGCATATAGAAAAAGGACTTTAGTTAAAACTCATTTGAAATGGAACAGTTGAGGCGGTGCATTTTACGGAGAACCAGGAGAGCAAACACATTGAGCCGTTTCTCTCAATTTTGCCTGAGGTGGCATCCGAAGCCTAAGTGACCGAGCCTGACTGCAAAGAGTGTGGTCACAGCCAGACAACAGGTGCAATTTGGAGAAATCTGTTACCTGCTACGAATATTTCTTTTTCTTCTGGTTTCACTGAAAAAGTCTTCTAAGTATGCTTCTGAGCAAACCCACTGGAGCCTATTACTAGGGAAAGAAAGGAAGCCTAGTTGCACTAAGAAGTAAACTGAGCATAAAGAAAGAAAATAAGTGCTTCGGTTGCTTTGGTGCAGATGAAGCTAAGCCACGCGTGGCAGCAAGTTCTCGGAGATACCGATGCCTGCACCGTGTTGGAAACGGTGACTCAGGGTGTGGCCTTTCTCCTTGCACAGTCCACCCTGGTCATCTGAAGGGCTCATTTTATCTGAAGGATAGCACACTTAATATTCTCAGTCGTGGTGATAAAGTGACCACAAGGAATTGGAAAAAAAAAATCTATTATCAATAGATCAGTTTATTTCTGAGGCTATTGCCAGCATAGGGTGAAAGCATTTGGATTGCTCAGCTGCTCAGTAGAAAAGGAAGAGACTAAATCCATTGTTGGGCTCTTCCTAAACTTGTTTCCCTTCGGCATCAGAGAAAATGCAATGCATTTATTAAAAGTTGGAAGGTTTTCTTTAATTAAAATATCTACAATCTATGTCCATGCACTTCTGATCCTCAAAGTTATTCAGATTTTAGTTTAAACCTAGCTCTACCATACACTAGCTGTAGTGGAATGCAGCAAGACACTGGAACTTCAGTTTCCTCATTTGTAAAACAAGGTTAACGTTATTTGTCAATACTCATTCACAGGACTGTTGCAGAGGGATTTGAGATAATGCATGAAAAAAATAATTTGTAGCCCATAAAACCTGGTATAAATGAAGCAACTAAATAATTCTTTATAGTTTGAGGCTTACAATTTCAAACTCTGGTGCCCACCTACTTCTATATAAGTATCTATATGTAATGCGTACCTAATTCTTATCAGACTCTATATCCCCTACGTAAAAATATGGGCTTAATCCTCTAATAATCATCTAAGGGGCAACTTTCATTAAAATCAGGATGCTTATTTTTATCATTTAATTTTAGAAATTTTCAATTTTTTTAATCAGAGAGAGAGAAGACTGAGAGACAGAGATCATTTGAGCAGGGGAAGGGCATAGAGAGAGAGAGAGAGGAGAGAGAATCTTAAGCTGACTCCATGCTGAGCGCAGAGCGTGACACTCGATTCCAGGACCCTGAGATCATGACCTGAGCCAAAATCAGGGTCAGAGTAAGTGACAGCCACCCAGGCAACCCATGATGCTTATGTTTAGTTATTTGTCCAAGGTTAATCTGGGACCTGAACTCCTATCTTCCAACACAAAGCCAACCATTCTTTGTTTTTCTATAGATTTATTTGTTTGGGAGAAAGAGAAAAGTAGTGAGTGGGGGAAGGACAGAGGGAAAGAATCTCCAAGTAGACTCCTCGCTGAGGATGAAGCCCCACCGAGGGCCCCATCCTACCACCTAGGGATCATGAACTCAGTGGAAACCAAGAGCCTAGTGCTCAACCGACTGAGCCACCCAGGCATCCCTCCAGCCATGCTTCTTTATAGGAATCCCGCTTATAGTTAATTTGTTGTGGTAGCTGATATCAAAGGCTGAGAGTTGCTTGGCCAGTGCCACAGGAATTATGCACTTATAATATTTAAATATAAATGTTCATCCTAAGAGTCTTGTCCAAAACCTTTTTTACCCATCCGAGTAATACTGGGAGCCACACCCTAGTCCTAAATCAAAACCTGTAAAGATGAGTGTTCACTGAAGAGCAAACCAGAGATAAAGATGTTTAGGAATAGTTTTCTTAGTTGTTATATAGAATGTAGTGAACTCAACAGTGTTTTGTTGTTGGTGGTTTCTTTTTTCCCTTTTCAGAGCCAGTGTTTATACACAAAAATCTTGGAATACTATTATTTTCATTTCATCTGTTGCAGCTTTTCTAGGAACATCACAGCCTTCCAAAAACAAGTAAAATGCCTAAGATTATATTAATTTGCATTAAATTACCTAACCTGTTGATAGGACAGTTTCTGGTGACTAGACCGTTGTTTTCATTTCACTTCTGTTTCATCATAAGTATAATGGTCTAGGTATCAAATCTGAGTGATTTTCCAGGAACTGCATTTTCAGCCACCAAAGAACCTCATGTTTCCTAGTAAGATAGATTTATGCCCACTCCCACCTCCACCCTAACCAAGTCCTGTATTCTGGGATTAGACCTAGCCTATTACCAGGAGTAGAACATGTAATTCACTCATAGTCTATCAGAGCACTGCAACCTCTTAACCACAATGTTTGGTGCAGGTACAGGCATGTGGCCAAAAGACAGCCAACGAAATTCACTTAAACCTTTACTTGACTCTCATAGGAATGATTCTAGTATATCTGCAAAAATTACCTGAAAACATGTAGGCCAGTCCTGCTATATACATATATATATGCTTTTTTTTTTCCTCCTCACTACAGAGAGCCAAGGGAGAGAAACTGGACCTGATAATATTTTCCACAACATTTTGCCATGCAATTTTTTTATATACAGAAAAGATGAAGCTAGTTATAATAATCACCCCATTGGCCATACCTAGATTCTAAAGTTACTGTTATCCCTTAGTTGTTTTCTCATAGACATATCTACTCATCACTCTCCCCTCTCACCAATCTGTTTAAAATTTTGATGCATATCAAACTAAGGCACAAATACAACTTTGATAAAATTTCCAGAGCTCTGTTTCTATCTATGATGGAAAGCAGAACTTCTGCTGGAATTTTGGTTACATTACACAATAAAGCCCCCTTTATTCTTTAAGCCAGTTTGCTGTAGAGGCAGCATCATGAGATTTTTACACAATGAGTTTTTTTTTTTTTTAATGGCATGGTGAGTCTTTAAATTAATAGTTGTACATATTTCTTTGTTATTCAATTGTGTTCTTCCTTTCCTCACATGTTCCTAGAAAATTTGAATAATTAAGAATATTGATCAAAAATTTTCCCAATATTCCTTTGTTCATTGTAGTGACACTCCTAACACATTCCCACATGCCACTCCTGGTATATATGTATTTATTTTCAAAAGGCTCTCTACTTGGTTAAATTTATTCCCATGAGCCAATACTTTGTCTTAACATAGTAAGGGATATTTGCAGTAAATGCTTTTAGTGAGTGTTACTGCAGAATATTTTTCCAGATTAATAAAAGTATATTTTAGAATTGCAGCAGTTACCAGAGTCTGCTAATGAGGATGGAGTTTATACTGTAACATTTTCAAAGCCTACAAATCATAATAGAATCATGAAAAGATTATAAAATATCAGATAGTAGTTTATGTGACTTCTAACAATAAAATTACTGCCTAGGGATACTCCCAGTATGAACATTTGAAAACTTTTTTGCTAAAATTCTGGCCATTGAGGTCCTATAAATACATTTTAATGTTTAAAGCCAATATTTTAATGTGTTAGGTACTTCTATATTTCTTAATAAATATTTTATGAGCTATCACCACTCATGCTATTTAAGCATGTGATAAACCTGCATAATAATTAGTACAGCAGTGTCAATGAAAAGACGAAAGTTTTTTGGTTTTTTGTTTTGTTTTGTTTTGTTTTTTGTTTTTTGCTATAGATGTTGCACAGGCTATCAAAGTAGAATCAGTATAAATACATGGAATCTGCAATCACTTTCATTAGGGTTACAGAACATAAATGACTGGAAGTCAGAGGTCATTCATGCAATCTTTTCCCACTTATTTCTTTATCTCTACCTAAATTTTAGCAAATGAAAACTCAATGAGCCTTTTTATCTGCTAGTAATTTCATACATGAAAGTGATTGTCACTTGGGATTTTTTATGCATAAACTGGTTCTTTCTATGAAGTATAAAGGATGCATTGTATTGAATTGATAGGAATAATGCATTTTATTGGGGTTATTATTTAATGATTATATCAGGCAGCATTCTAAGTATATGCTGTGTTTTATTATGTTTATTTTTTAAATTTATTTTACCATGGTAATAACACTTCACATAAGATCTACTCTCTTAAAAAATGTTGTCTTCCACCCTAAGATTGCTAGAACTCATACAGCAATTCAGCAATGTGACAGGATACAAAATCAATGCACAGAAATCAGTTGCATTTCTATACACTAATAATGAGACTGATAAAAGAGAAATTAATCAATCAATCCCATTTACAATTGCACCCAAAGCCATAAGATACCTAGGAATATACCTAACCAAAGAGGTAAAGGATCCATATCCTATAAACTACAAAACACTTATGAAAGAAATTGAGGAAGATGCAAAGAGATGGGAAAAAAAAATGTCTTGCTCCCAGATTGGAAGAATAAACATTGTGAAAATGTCTATGCCATCCAGAGAAATTTACAAATTCAATGCAATCCCTATCAAAATACCATGGACTTTTTCTTCAGAGAGTTGGAACAAATAATCTTAAGATTTGTGTGGAATCAGAAAAGACCCTGAATAGCCAGGGGAATATTGAAAAAGAAAACCAGAGCTGGGGGCATCACAATGCTGTATTTCAAGCTGTACTACAAAGCTGTGGTCATCAAGACAGTGTGGTCCTAGCACAAAAACAGACACATAGATCAATGGAACAGAATAGAGAATCCAGAAGTGGACCCTGAACTTTATTGTCAACTAATATTTGATAAAGGAGGAAAGACTATCCACTGAAAGAAAGACAGTCTCTTCAATAAATGGTGCTGGGAAAATTGGATGCCACGTGCAGAAGAATGAAACTGGACCACTCTCTTACACCAGACACAAAGATGAACTCAAAATGGATGAAAGATCTAAATGTGAGACAAGATTCCATCAAAATCCTAGAGGAGAACACAGGCAACACCCTTTTTGAACTTGGCCACAGAAACTTCTTGCAAGATACATCCATGAAGGCAAGGGAAACAAAAGCAAAAATGAACTATTGGGACTTAATCAAAACAAAAAGCTTCTGCACAGCAAAAGAAACAGCCAACAAAACTAAAAGACAACCTACAGAATGGGAGAAGATATTTGCAAATGACGTATCAGATAAAGGGCTAGTATCCAAGATCTATAAAGAACTTATTAAACTCAACAGCAAAGAAACAAACAATCCCATCATGAAATGGGCAAAAGACATGAACAGAAATTTCTCCAAAGAAGACATAGACATGGCTAAGAAGCACATGAGAAAATGCTCGGCACCACTTGCCGTCAGGGAAATACAAATCAAAACCACAATGAGATCCCACCTCACCCCAGTGAGAATGGAGAAAATTAACAAGGCAGGAAACAATAGATGTTGGAGAGGATGTGGAGCAAGGAGAACCCTCTTACACTGTTGGTGGGAATGTGAACTGGTGCAGCCACTCTGGAAAACTGTGTGGAGGTTCCTCAAAGAGTTAAAAATAGACCTGCCCTACGACCCAGCAATTGCACTGTTGGGGATTTACCCCAAAGATTCAGATGCAGGGAAACACGGGGACACCTGCACCCCAATGTTTATAGCAGCAACGTCCACAATAGCCAAGCCAAGGAGCCTCGGTGTCCATCAAAGATGAATGGATGAAGAAGATGTGGTCCATGTATACAATGGAATATGCTTCAGCCATTAGAAAGGACAAATACTCACCATTTTCTTTGACATGGTTGGAACTGGAGGGTATGATGTTGAGTGAAGTAAGTCGATCAGAGAGGCACAATGATCATATGGTTTCACTCATACGGGGAATATAAGAAATAATGAAAGAGACCATAAAGGAAAGGAGGGGAACTGAGTGGGAAAAATTATAGGGAGACAAACTATGAGAGACTCCTGACTCTGGGAAATAATCAAAGGGTTGCAGAAGGGGAGGTGGGCGGGGGGATGGGGTGACTGGGTGACGGGCACTGAAGGGGGCCCTTGATGGGATGAGCACTGGGTGTTATACTATATGTTGCCAAATAGAATTTAAATAAAATGTTTTAAAAGTTTAACTACAATACAGAATGATTGACCCTACTATGTACTCAATGCTGTACAATAGCTCTCTGGAGTTTATCTCTCTCAATTGTAACTTTATGCTCATTGATCAATAACTTCCTATTTACCCTTCCCTCTAGCTCCTGGCAACCACCATTCCACTTTTCTAGTCTTTAAATTTGACTATTTTAGATACCTCATATTAAGTAGCACTATGCAATATTTGTCTTTTTGTAACTGGTTTCTTTTATTTAGCATAATAATATCTTCAAGTTTCTTTTTTTTATTTTTTTATATATATTTTTTTATCTTCAAGTTTCATTCATGTTTTTGCGTATTGGTGACTTTATTAAGGCTAGAAAGTATTCATTGTGTGTACATACGACATTCTCTTTTTCTATTCATCTGCTGATGGACAGTTAGGTTCTTTCCATATTTTGACTATTGTGAATGATGTTGCAATGGGCATGGGAGTGCTTATATCTCCATGAGATCCTGATTTCAAATCTTTTGACTAAATACTCAGACGTGTGAATGCTGGATCATACTGTAGTCACATTTTTAATTTTTTGAGGAATCCTTTTACTATTTACCACAGCAGTTGCATCATTGCTCCTACACAGCAAAGGAAATAAGTGACAGAGGGAAAAAGGCAACCTATGGAATGGGAGAAAATATTTGCAAATCATATATCTCATAAGGGGTTGATATTCAAAATATATAGGGAACTCTACAACTCAATATCAAAAACAAATAAACAAAAAAACTAATGACCTGATTGTATACTAGTTAAGGACCTAAATAGCTATTTTTCCAAAGAAGACATACAAATGACCGACAAGTATAGGAACAAATGTTCATCACTAATCACCAGGGAAATGCAAATCAAACCACAATAAGATATTACCACACCCCTGTGAGGACAGCTGTGATCAAAGAACCAAATTATAAGTGTTGGTGAGGAGGTGGAGAAAGTGGAACTCTTACACACTCCTACAGAAAATATTATATTTAATATTTCACTACAATATTTTAAGATAATTATTAATTTCCCCCATTTGATAGATGAAAAAACGGATAGTTTAAATAACTTGTTCAAGATCACACAGGTGAAATTTGTGACCTACTTGACTCCAAAGACAATGATCCCTACAACTCGATTTTTCAAGTTGGAATCCATGGGAACTATAAGAAGATATCTGTAAATACCTCAGACACCAAAGCCACTTGGTGTGAAAGGCAATTTATTGGATGTTATTTTTTTTTAATATTTTATTTATTCATGAGAGACACAGAGAGAGAGAGAGAGAGGCAGGGACACAGGCAGAGGGAGAAGCAGGCTCCATGCAGGGAGCCTGATGTGGGACCCAATCTCGGGACTCCAGGATCAGGCCCTGGGCCAAAGGCAGGCACTAAACTGCTGAGTCCCCCAGGAATCCCCCAATTTGTTGGATGTTAAACTCTCTACCAATGGTCACATCAGTCCCCTGCAGGTACTGGTTTGAGTGGCTAAAGCTTGTTATGATGTGACCATCCATAAGCCCCTAATAGTCATCTATCTATCTATCTATCTATCTATCTATCTATCTATCTATCTATATATATATAAAGATTCCCTATAATAGAACTCCAAATAGTATAAAAGGAACTGGAAGATTCCTTTAACACAGGCATTTATAAACTTACAAACTGAGTTTGAAAATATTTAAGAAAAGAACTGATGTGAAGAGTAAAGATAGATGGGCCTCTGCACATCATGAGTTCTCAATAAGCTGGAAATACTCATTTTTTTTAGTGTTTTAATAATAGCAGCCAACAACCAGGATTTTTAAAGTTTTCTTCCTGAGCATGATTTGCAGGAAAGAAAAAACAAACTATTTCTGAGTCAATTAGAGCTGGCCAGTCTGTCTTTTGTTCTTTTAAGGCAGACATTTGACAGGCTGACGTGATTACACTATGTCTTTTTCTCTCCCTCTCTAAGCTTATCTGCCAGTTACACCAACTTTGTGACCCTGAGCTGTGGGCGCAGGACATAAATGAGCTGATGATGGAAGACACTCTCTGTTACAAAGTTAGGGTGATCAATGGACGGACTTCTCAGACCGTTCTTTAGAAAACTCCACGGTAGACTTTAAAAACAGTAACAACATTAAAATATAAATACATCTCTGGACTCTGTTCCCTTCATCCCTTATTGATTTATATGTGATTTACCAGATGCACCAACTCTATAAAGCAGGTTTAATGTCCTGTTTTGTTGGTTTCTTTGTCTTAAATACACTCCAGTCTTATAAACTAGTCTAGAGCCGCCTCTGTTACAGATAGGATACAGAACATGGTTCCTTCAAAAGCAGTGCTGAGGAATTTAGTGATTCCACGAGACATTTATTAAACACCTAGTATGTGCCAATAATTGGCTAATCTCTGTAGATACTACGTAGGACCAAAAGAGATGTATTCCTTGCTGCCATGGAATGTATGGTCTAATGTCTAAAAAGGTGATACACAGACATTGCTCCTTCTTTGGCCAAACTCTCTCTCTAAATAGAAAATAAGCTATTTCATTCAAGAGTAAGGGAAAGTGAGTCATAGTCATCTAGAATGTTGAATCTGGAAGACAATGACGTCCTGGGATGGCAAACATCCATGGGGCAAGATGCTGCTGCGCCAATGCCCACTGCAGACATTGCTAGTTGAGCCCTGGAATCTTCCTCCCTGAGTCTCTGTGTGGGCCCCAACCCTGTCACAACAGGGCTTCCCAGACAGGCACTGTCAACTGCTAGGAAAGACGTACGACATTTGTCCTTTTCACTATTCCTGATGGACTTCGCTTGATCTTATTTGCCTAATGTTAAAATCGACAGATGGCAGGGTCGGATAGGCCATTCTAGGCAGCTCAGCTCCAGAAGCTGGAGCCAGGATGCAGAGAGTCTCACGCTGTTTCCTGTCCCACCATTCATCCTCAGCTCACTGCCATGAAGAGCCACAAAAATGAAGCATGTCCTGCAGAAAATATATGTTTTGGAGAAGGAAAGACGGGTTATGTAGTGATTATATACTGCACCCAGAGTGTGGCTGATTAATCCCATTTCTTTCTCTTTCTAAAATTCTATTTCATCTAATCGTTTTCTGCCTGGTGTTGCAAAGAGATGCCTCGCCTTCATGTCCAGAGCAGAATTCCTACCTCGACTCTTCATACCGAGGCTCAGTATCTCGAGTAATCACATTGAATTCTCAAGCTTACACCCTGACGGGACAGGTAATAACCGTAAATGGATATGTATCCTGTCTGGCACAGGATATTTCTATTGTCCAGAGCTTTCCTCATTTTCAGTGGAGTCTCCCACTTCAATTTTATCTTCTAAGATAAGTAAAATAAGCCCCATTTCACCATTGTTGTTGTACAACTGAAGAAAATGAGTATTTTGGTGGGGGCACCTGGGTGGCTCGGTCAGTTGAATGTCTGACTCTTGATTTTGGCTCAGGTCATGATCTCTGGTTGTGGGATCAAGCCCTGCTTTGAGCCCTACATTGGGCTACTCGCTCAGTAGAGAGTCTGGTGAGATTCTCTCTACCTCTCTCTCTGTTCTTCCCCACACACACCCCCACTCACACACACACACTCTCTCTCTCTCTTTAAAGTAAATAGATGAATTAAAAAAAAAAAAAGAAAAATGAGTATTTTTATATGGTGGTTGTACTCTTTAAAAATTCCTCCAAAACATAGTCCCAAACTACTAACAACGTCTTAGCAGCTCCATTTAGAAGATTCCTGAGAGAGCTTTACTCTAAAGCCACATTGCTACTTCCTGTCCTCGTTTCTAGGGGCATCAAACAATCAGTACTTACTGTTTAGTACTGGAGGGATCTCGTAATCCAAATTCCCAACAATAATGCTTGGCACATAGTTGGTTTTTTTTTTTTTTTCTTTTTTAACCTTATTTGGGTCTTTAACATCCATATGAAGTGTATAAATGTAGTTAGGCTACCACAAGAATGAACAGGCGTGAGATAAACCCCAAATATGCCTCATTCTAATGTCTGGATCATACCATCTTCTGTTTTAGATCCAGAAAAAAGAAAAAGTGTCTTCCTTATTTTTCCCCTCTTCACTTAGGCAGTGAAGGGAAAAAAAGTGCCTGCCTAAGGCACTAAATGTGCTAGAGGATACGCTGAGTCTTGAATTTGCTCTCCAGACTAATAAATATTGTGCTCATTAGCTAAAAAACAGAGCCACAGAACAACATAGAACATGCCTGAGTCTGATTCAAAAGAGATCTTCCTCCACCACTATCACTGTCTAACATTCCTAATATTTTTTTTTTTAATGCTTTTCTTCTTGCCTTCTAGGGCAAACAGACTTTAGGGTAACTCCTAGCATTTCTGTCACTTTGAACTTAAGGCCTGTATAATTCCGTCTTGAGAATGTGGGCAGAACCTGCAACTTGCTTCTAACAAATGAAATACAACAAGTTATCAGGATAATACTTCTATGGTAACACTAGGCAAGATTTCACCCTGTGTTGCCAACAGATTTTCTCATGCTGGTGTTGAGAAATCAAGAAGCAGTGTGGAGAAGGTCCATGTCGCAAGGAATAAGGGCGCATGACAGTTGAGGACGGTACATGCAAGAAGCTGGGACTGTCAATCCCACAACCCACAAGACACCAAACACTATTGACAACCACGGGAGCTTGGACACGGATACCCTCCAGTTCAGCCTGAGATAAGATGGGAGACATAGCCCAAGCTTTCCCTCTACCCTGTGAAATGCTAGTAGAGAACCTGGCTCAGCGGCACCCTGTCTCCTGGCCCACAAAAAAGTATGTTTACTTTAAGTGTGCAGTAGCAACGGTAGGCAGTAATAGATAGGGAATGAGGCTTCCGAATCTAATTCACTGATACATCAGAAAAGCAATAATCAAAGAAACACATACAATAGAAAATATAACTATAGTTTGGGGAATCGCAGCAAACCCCCGTAGGGATCAAAAGAGTCTACTCAGTATTAATCAAAGAACTGCATGTTTTTCATGTGCTGTTTTGAGAATTATAAACAGATAACTTGATTAACATGATCAAATTAGAATCCCTAATGCTCAGTGTAACATTTGGGCCACTCTTGGTCTCACCAGAAAATATCTACCTCTTCATCCTGCCTGAAGGAGATGTAGGGACTCGTTGAGGTTACATTCAGGTTCATGCCTACATTCCATGCACCAGAATGTTCTCTATCACACACGTGGGGATAATGAAGACTCTTCTGGGCTTTGCCATTCTTTAAGGTTAATAATAAAAATAAAAAATAAAAAAAAGGAGAAAGGTGAGCCTAGAATATCAAGTTAGATCACTAGCTATGTGGCACTAACTCTGTAACATCTCCTTCTGAAACGATCCTAGCTTCCAGGAGACCGGGAAGGCATGAAAGCGAGGTGCAATGTGTGATTGATCAGACGCTGGGTCCTTTTGTCATGAAGAACATGGCGGGGTCACTGGCGAAAATGGAATCATGAACAGTTTATATAGTGGACTGGATGGCACTAACTCGCTGACTTGCTGTTTGGGATATGATTACGCATCAGGGAAATCCTGTTTGAGAGATGGGCATTGCAGTATGGAGAGCAGCGGACTTCTGCTTGCAATTTGGTCGTTCCATAAAAAAAAAAAAAAAAAAAAAAAAAAAAAAAAAAAAAAGGACAACTCTGGAAGTTATTCTGCAAGTTTTAAAATATATTTTAAAAAGTGAGTTTATTTGACAATATTTATGCATCCTCTAGTTTAACTGGGTGTTTCTGATATGTCAGGCAACCTACTAGGTACTTGACATATGCTTACTGACTTCATCTCCATGACCACCTTATCAGACAGGTATTTATTTTCAAGATTTTATTTATGAGAGAGAGTGTGTGAGCACAAGCAGGGGGAGGGGAGGAGGGAGAAGTAGGCTCCCCCCCGGCAGGGAGCCTGATGTGCGGCTCCACCCGGGATCCAGGGATCATGACCTGAGCTGAAGGCAGATGCCTAACTGGCTGAGCCACCCAGGTGCCCCTAGACAAGTACTATCATCAGCTCTACTTTGTGCATAAGGGAACTGAGGCATAGGGGCTCATGGCTATTGTCTGTGGTCATCTAACCAGTAAGTGTCAGAAAGAGAATGTCACCAACCTGCCGGATCCCAGGCCCCGGGTACTCACCCACAAAGCTAATAGACTGAGTAGAGACAACAAACCCTGTGAGTCCAGCAACATAGCCACAGCTTAAGGCCTTGAAGAGTCGACATTTATAAATCAGATTCCTTTCGCTCCGGTTAGCTAACGCTACCAGACACTCTCTCTGTGGAAGGCACTGTTCTTGACGCCACATGACATTCAATGTACATTTAAATAAGCACATAACATAAATACGTAAATAAAGGAAGAATATACAGAAAGTGGAAATCACAACAGTGGGCAGAAGTTACATGTTGCGGTAGTAAGATCATGAGGCATATTCAAGTCCGTGTGGTAAACCCGGGCGGTCATTCGTGCTTTGGGTTTTGGCATTCTCTGGTTCCTTGTCGAGCTCTACGGTCTGCCACGTGGTCATGGAGCAGGTAGGTAAGCTCTTCGGCACCTATGATCTCCTGGGGAGAATGGGGAGTAATGCTAACTCACACTATTTGGTAAACCGATTAAGTACAAATTAACCAAGCATCGATCCTGACACATAGTAGGTGCTCATTGAATACTGACTTTGCTTGATTAACTTTCTCAGACTTTTGAACAGATAGTTCTTCCCTTGTAGGGAAGAAACAAAGGAAATGGAGTTTCACGTGATTTTCAAAGTTGGGACTTTGTTATTTCTGTAAAGGTATTTTATACCCTTCTCCATGAAACTTCCCTTTCTGGGATATCCCTCTAGGGTCTGGCGTGGTGCTAGTTTAGGACCTTATTTGCAAAGGTCGCAGTGGACAGGAGAGGGACAGAATGGGAGCTGGTGTGTTAATGATAAGTTAAGGAGAAGGTGGTGACCAGTGTGCAGAGGAAGGCGAACGAGGCCTTTGGCTGCCTCTTGCTGGTGCCAGCACCCGTGCCCTGCCAGGAGCGTCTTTCTCTTCGACTGCTGGAATTAGAAAATGGTGGTAAGCCATTTTGTGAATCGTAGCTAGCCCTTGAAAGGAGTTTTTGTAGCTGGGTTTTAAGAGCCTAAGGCTTTTTAGTTTATTATGGCTTAAGAATAATGAGTAGAGCCACCTTTTCTTCGGTTACTTCCATCTATGTGTTTCAATGTCATTCCCAGCTCTGAGTATTTAACTCTAATTTCTCACTCAGTGACAAAACTCCAGATTTGTTGGAACAATTCTGGCATTCAAAATGAAATGGGCTCCTTCTATTACTGTGAAGAGAGGTACCCAGAAGCCCCTATGAATTTCCTATTTCCATATGCACCAGATTTTCACATTCTGAAATGTTTCTTATGGGAACATGAGAAAACAGTTATAATTAAACTTAAGTAGAGAAACTATATTTAACATACTCTCTGGGACATATTCTGGAAAAGTGGCCTTGAAGGCAAATCCTGCGGTAGCAGGCACCTGGGAGGCCCACAGACAGAGAGGTACCTCTCCCATCCCCCATCAGCTTGATCTTATATCTTATGAAGTAAAACACAAAGTGGTTGGTTTGGGCAAGGACAAAGAAACAAGGACCTTCGTTATCCCCATGTCCACATTTGACTTTCAAGCAATGCATACATTTTCCCCACTGAGACAGAAGTAGATTTGCATTCATTTACAAAAATGCCATCATACTCAGGATTTAAAGCAAAGAATTTGCTAAAGAATCATCTGCTACTTGCTCTGTGGAAGAAGGTAAAATAGTCATCAGATTCCGAGAAAGAAAAGGCAAGATTTGTCCATCGATCTGGTGCCCACCTCCTCCACTCGTTTTCTCCTAGATCTACACCTATTGGTTTCCTATTCTGACCGAAACAAATTGCCATAAAATTAGGAACACAAATCTATTATCTCATAGCGATGGAAGTCAAAAATCTAAAATGGGTCACACTAGGCTAAAATCCAGGTGGCAGCAGGGATGTGTTCCTTTTCATAGCCCTGGGGAAATATCCTTTTTATTCCTTTTCTCCACCTTCAAAGTCAGGAGTATAGCACCTCCACACCTATCTCTGATTCTGACCTCGTCTTTTGCCTCTCTCCCCCATTTATGAGGGCCGTTGTAATTGTGTTTGAACAATCTGAACAATTCAGGATAACCTTCCCAGTTCAAAGTCAGCTGATCAGCAACCATAATTCCATTTGCAACCTCAATTTTCCCACGTAACGCATCTTCACAGCCCCTGGGGATTAGGGCACATCATTCAGTCTATCATACTCGTCAACCAAATTTCCTGGATTTCAGTTCAGTCATTTACAATGAGTGTGGCTAATGGTGTGCCCAGCCCTGTGCTAGAATGAAAGTGTTACACCAGGAGAAAAAAAAAATGTGTTTCCCCCTCAGTAATTTAATTAAACTCATTGAATGTAATCTATTATATCACACAGCTCCCGTGTGAAATATGAGAATATGTGAGGTTGAATGTCACTGGAAGAAGAGACTTGGGTTTTGTTTTATTTTCACTGAATGATGCCCTTGCACAAACAATTTATATTCCCCATCCACTTCAGTCACTTATCTGAAAACAGAGTGAAACGTGTTTTGATTATAAAGGTATTTCATGATCCATAATAAGTTTTGCTTTACCTAAGAATACTGCAAGGTGAGGAGGAAAAGTAACATTCATATATGAAACCGTATTTTACCAGAAAATGACTGACTTTAAAAAAAAGAAAAAAAAGAAAATGACTGACTTGATATACCAGGGGCCTGACTGTAGGGCAATGGTAGTTCTAAAGTTTAGATAGATTAACTCTTTAAGAGAACAATGATCCCAATAAGTGCTTTTGTCTGTAAGATATGGGTTATAATTTATAGGAATCAAATTTGCCAAATATTTTATTTTGAGTGAAAATTTTTAAGAATTACCGTGGCTGTATCAAACGTCATAATAAAAAGTATGACCATGAGAATCAACAATATACAACAAGACAGAGAAATATAGATGAACGTCACAAACATGTTTAGTGAAGCCAGACCGAAACAGTTATGTACTAAAAATCAGATTATATACTGTATGATCTTATTTTAATAAAATGATAGAGGTCAGGATGGTGGTAGCTTCTGCAGGGTTTAGGGCTGGAAGGAAGCACAAGAAGGGGCAATTCTGGGGTACAGGTAATATCTGTTCTTTGATCTGAATACTGATTACATGAGGATGCTTAGTGGAAATTTATGGTATTATATGCTGATAATATGTGTACTTTTCTTTTTTCTTTTTTTTAATAATAAATTTATATTTTATTGGTGTTCAATTTGCCAACATACAGAATAACATATGTGTACTTTTCTATACGTGTATTATACCTTTATAATTTTTTTAAATAGGTTTACCCAAAGATAAGAAAAATTATATATATTTTCCATTATATAACCATAAATATTAAGCATCACACATATACCTTAACCTCGTAGTTACACCCAGAATTTACCATTCACTGGCAAGTCTCTAAATTATTTTTAAAAATGCATCATGTGGCTATTTTAATAAATTTTAAAATATATATTGAAAAATATTTATAAATCTGAGACTTGTGGGAAATTCACCTATAAATATTTGTGAAAATAATATCTGATAACTTAAAGGACAGAATTGTGATCTTGTTCTTGTTAATCTCACTTAGTCTTATGTCATTCCTTTTCTTTCTTTTTTTAAGATTATTTATTTATTCATGAGAGACACGCAGAGAGGCAGAGACACAGGCAGAGGGAGAAGCAGGCTCCCTGTGGGGAGCTCGACGTGGGACTCAATCCCGGGACTCCGGGGTCACGCCCTGGACCAGAGGCAGCTGCTCAACCCCTGAGCCACGCAGGTATCCCCTATATCATTCCTTTTCTAAGTTTATCTCTTAAGTAGAACTGGAATGTCATCAAAGCAAGTTAACTTTCTCTTGAAATCAATTAAATTTTTATAACGAGCACTAGTTTTTGAAAAGGCTGGTCTATCTTAAGACACTCTGTACTACCCTGCTTTAACGCGTGGAACAGGCCAATGTGACGTCACTGATTAGCTGCTCACAGTCCAGAGTATGACACAGCCAGGGTATATTATCATGGAAAGCCAAAAAAACCTTTTTTTAAAAAAGAACTTTTAAAAATTTAAGTGCAGAGGCACCTGGGGGGCTCAGTGGTTGAGCATCTGCCTTCAGCCCAGAGTGTGACCTGGGGGTCCTGGGATCGAGTCCCACGTTGGGCTTCCAGCAGAGAACCTGCTTCTCCCTCTGCCTGTGTCTCTGCCTCTGTGTGTGTGTGTGTCTCTCGTGAATAAATAAAAAAAATTTTAAAAATCAAATAAAAACTTAAGCTTTTATTTTATTGCATGATCACACAAATATTGATGTAAATGACCCTCTACTCTGTCCTAATGTAGCATAACATACATATTTCACCAGGGGCTTTTACGTAAAATGATGCCTATTTTGTGGATCAACCCAGGCAAGTGACTTTTACAGGACCAGTTTCAAGGAGGCAGGGATAGTCTTGCGGATACTTAGTCCTGTATATGTCAGGAGATGAAGACGGAGCTATATGTGATCTGGGACTTAGAGAACGTTAGATCCAAGGCCTACCTACACTTAGCTATAATGTGACAAGGCTAGATGACGTGGCTGTGAGATTCATGCACACACACATGTGCTTCCCTGAAACCAAACTACCTCTTCCTGCAGTAAAGACTGTGGGGAACAAATAACACATTCTATACTGCCTGCAGTTCTTCAATAAATAGTTTTCTGCAATCTGGGATGTTCCTTTCTCGCTGGATCCTGCCTTTTCATCACTGAAGAGTGAAAAGAATCCAGAAGATAATAAATGCCTGAGGTTTTGTGTTAAAATATTTAATAATTACTGAGCATTGGGTAAAACCAAATTAAGAAGAATGTACCTAAGTTGGGTAGCTTTTATGCTGTCTATCATGGGAGAGGCTGGGCTATAGGTGACTGCCTCAAAATCAGTACTCGTGTTCAATGGCTTTAAACCCTTTGAAAGTAAACAAATCCCAGGAGAGTTCTACGGCCTCAAGTAGTCATCAGGGAGCTTGGTTTGATCTGATCGTCTGAATCATGCCTAGCAAGAAGTGGGTATCTGAGTGTTTGGCTCTTTTATAGTACATCCATGGGCACGTATACTTATGGAAAGATATATATCTCCAGTTAACGTAAATGGAGATTTCCTGGATCAGAAAACCAGAGTCATTGCGGCCGTTAAGAGAGGAAAGCAAGAACCCAAACTGCAACGCAACGCAGATGTCACAGCAGCCAGGGGAACACCCGTGGCCAGGTATGACCATTCTTTGTTTTTTAATCATCCATTTACCTCTATTCACAAAGCATTTGTTGTGATTCACTATGTTCAAGAAGTAGAGGTAACAGAAGATTGAAGGCAACCAGAGGCCTACTCCTGGGAACTCACTGTGCAGTATCCTCTGAAGGATATTTAGTATAGTAGTGGATCAAAGACACCTTCTCCCGAAGGCCTACGGGGAGTCAGACATTTCCATAGATGTGGGTGTTTAAATAGAAACAGGCTGTCATCCTTGTACGGGAAACATCCCCCGGTCCACTATCTGCCTGAAAATCACGTGCCGTGGACCACAAACTTCCATCGAACGCTGCCGAGGGGCACTATCCTTCCCAGCAAAATTCTCAATTTGGCCTTGAAAACCAGCCATAACCATTACCAGCTTAACCTTGCCCTCTACCTTCTGGTGCTCTGGCAACATACTTAGCAAATGTAGCGTAATCCAAAGACCATCTCAATTCTTTGGAAAAACTCCAACGGCTTACCCAAAAGAATACTTTGCTAAAACGGATAGTCCTTGACAGGCATAGGCACCGACCTTTGCTTTTCTGTGCCTCGACTAAAAGAAAAGGAGGGAAGAGGCCCTAATATAAACTTGAAGCAGTGCACATGCAAGTTAGAGCAACCAGAGAGGCCAAAATTCCTATCTGAGCAGCCAACCCAAACCAGGTGAGCCTACCAAGTGGCCATCGGTTTGCTCAGACGTCTCAAGTATCGGAGCGCAGAAGAACATATTTGAGAAGAATTACATTAGTAGGAAAGCCCAGCCGATCCCTGGGAAAAGAGTGAAGGCCCTCACGGGTTGATCTAAATAGATACTTCTTGAAAAGATACAACCAGTTCTGAGGCTAGACCTGAGGTAACGGTGAAGGAGACACCTCTGACCTCAAGAATAATGCTCTTACAAATTCGCATCTCAGTTTTGAAATAGTGTCAGATGCTCAGCTCCCATTTTAGAGCAGCACAAGGCGGCAGGCTTCGGCTTGCAGGCAGGCTAAGGGGGTTTATGTCCCGCTGCCCTTGCTGACTGTGGGAATTCGGACAAGCCAGCTAAACTGCTTCTAGGTTTCTTCGTCTTTGACACCAAATTGAATGAAGAACTCTATGTATCTAGTAAGACTGCTGTGGTGCTTAAGTAAAACAATACGTTACGTCTGTAAGAGATTAGGATTCAAGCTTATTTATTCAAGCTTATTTATTTATTCAATCATTTATCAAACAATGATTATTGTTATATGAATTGTGAATATATTTTAGATTGGGGAGATGGCATGGAATTTAGAGGTGTCATGCCATGAATAGGAAAACTAGACAGGTCATCTACTAAGCTGGTATCTAAGTATCAGTTTTTACATCTTTAAAACTGAAAAATAATGGGTCACATATTCTGGGATATAAAGAATATATGATAAGACGAAACAAGTTTTTGAACACATTCTGGGCATTGGGAATGTCCAAAACATTTTACCTTCATTGGGCCTCAAAGATGCTTCTCTTCAATTTCTGCCTTTTAAAATTAAGCTCAGATCTAAATTACAATACTCACAATTTTATTTACAACCAAATTATAATATTTGCCATAATATGCACTAAGAAATACAACCTTGAGAGAGATGTCTGCTGAAGACCCCCTCTTATGATTTGGCTTGACCAGTCCATGAGTATTAGAAAACGCTACACAATGGCAAGTATCCGGTGTTTGGTCACAAGGAGTTAGATCAAACAAATTCCATCCAAAAATGAAGGCATAACTATTTCCCAGAGAGATCACGTTTTAACATATCAGTTGTTCTTTTAAAGCCTTTATTCCATTGAGTCCTTTACAACCAGAAATAGACTCCTAGGAGGATGGTGGGAGAATGCAGAGGTAGCGTAATGTTGATTTTTCAGGACAAGTTTTTCGGCGTGATAGACACAGCATAAAGTCGCAAAAGATCACAAGCTGTAGAAACATAATGACCTTGATTTAAACCAGATTTGTACCACTTACCAATTATATGACTCTGGGTGATATTCTTAAGTTTTGTTACCTTGCTTTTTCATTTGTAAATTTGGGGACATACTGGCTGTCTTGTTTCTTATTGATAAAACCCAGTACGAAGTGGGGGCACAGTGTATCCTTGTGCCTCTGGCTGGCCACAGAATAGTAGCTGTCATTTGCAAAGTTGTGTTCATAGACATTTTGAAGAAATGATGATGCTTTCTTGGTGCTGATTTTGTCTCACGGCACTGTCATCCCTTCGCAATGTGGCCTCTGACCGCAATCTAACCAAATCACCTACTTCATTCCCTCCATACTTATGTTTGTTTGTTTGTTTTTTAATTTTTAGTCATAAAGAACGTATGATTGCATTCAGAAGCCTCCTCTAAGGTGCAAACACAGCCATGCATGTGCACACATTTACACCTATATCGCTCCCTATTTTGACCTGGAGTGTCCATTCCGTCTCCTTGACCACCTGGTCATTTCTCTAGCCCTATAAGCCCTCCTCCATCGGGCACGCTGTCCTTTCCCTTTGGGCCTTTGAGCACCCATGCTACCGCTGCCGCTCAGCAACGTGCCTGACCATCCTTCAACATTCGATGCAGATATTTTTTTCTTCAGGGAGATTTTTTGGTTCTGTTTTCTTTTTAAGTCTTCAGACTTGGTTAGATTCTTTTATGTATATTTGTAGAGCATGATGTGATGTCCTTCCTTCTTTACAATAGTCCTTGCTGCTTTTTTTTTTTTTTTGGAATTAATTATTTCAGGTAAGAGGAACATTAAGTGAAAGAAGACACATACCTCATTTGTGACTCGACCTACAATACCCAGCACGACTTCTGTGAGTGTAAGAGATACCCTGTACACGTTTGCCAAAGTGAGTAGGGAATTCCTTGCTCCCACAACTGTTTTTCCCTCACCCTTTGAGAATATGTCATTATGGAGTAAAAAGTAATACTTGCTGAGTGTTTCCCATATCCTAGGAATTGAACTACCTGCTTTTGATGCATCATTTCCCTTAGTACTCACAATATTTCCACGAGTCACTTTACCAATCGGTTAAATGACAACATCTATTATTTTCTGAGATGTTAAGAAAATAAAAATTTCCATTTCACACAATTAGGGAAATACTGAGCTGTTATTTGAACCCAGGTAAAGTGACAACAGAGACTGTCAATTTAAGCTCCTACTACTACAGCCCTACCTCACGTTTTCTCTACAACCTCATGAGAGATGCTTAGCGGCACCCACCCAGCTAAACAAATCCGGAGGATTCCAGATTTTCAGAAATAAAATGAGATGATAAATGTTTGTGGCTTTAAGCTACTGAGTTTATGGGGGTAATTTGTTACCCAGTAATAGATCACTTATACACTTCAAACTCAAATTTGGCACTTTTTCCCTATTTCATTTTTTTTTAAATTCAACTATAGTAAACATAGAGTGCTACATTATATTTCAAGTGTATAATACAGTGATTCAACGGCTCCATATATTACTCAGTGCATCTCATGATAGGTGTACTCTCACCAGATTTTGGCTTTTGATCATCTTTTAAAAAACCAAAATATCCCACCTTATTTTTCCAATTTTCCTTTCTTAATTGCCTTATTTAATTCCATCCTTCTTTCTTTTCTTTCATGTAGGAAAAAAAATGGTTCTCAAACTCTTCAAAATACAAGAACTTTCTGTTTCTCCTTCAGCCATATGGAATTTGAAAATAAGATGGCACCTTGATATGTGGACTATAGGGAAAATGCAGTGGCCATGCCCAAGATGATGCTGACTGACAAAGAAACTTCAGTAGGAACAAAAGATGAACTGCTTTCTTGATTATATGACTTCCAGTGCAAGAAAGAATGAACAGCAAGGGGCAGGGGCTGGTTTGTTCAGATCTAGAAAACTATTGGAAATTAGGTTTTTAAAGGAGGCATCTATTATATTTAAATTGACAACTTCTACTTTCAAAAAACGTATTGATGACATTACAGTTTCTTGTTCATCCTAGGGGTATAAGGCATGACAATGGAGAAAGAAACACTTTGTGGGGAGGCTATCTTTCTTTTTTTTTTTTTTTCTCTTTTAAGGTCATTTATTAATGTACCATTTTGTAAGACAATGACTAGATAGCAAACTGTACACTGCCATGTATTTCTTCTCCTTTCTGTTTAACCTATGCCATGTGATTTATTTTTAAAGGGAGAACAATAAGGTTAATGAGGAATAAACTTCTTAGTTAAGATCACATATCTCATTTCCTTACAAATGATGCCGAGAATCATTCCATGATTTTCATTTGTAGCTACACACACACACACACACACAAAATGTCATTGTGAAAACACAGACCCTATGTCATATTGCATTTGAGGTCACCTCTTGTTTAAGAGCTTAGGCTTCATTAAGAGGCAAATCTGTGCTAAATCCTGCTGCGTGGCAAATAAAAAGCTGTATTACCTCTCTGAGTCTCAATAATTCCCAAAAGATTGAAGAATCAACTATGATAGTTGCTTCACTTTACAGTTGTTGAAAAGACTGAGTGGTATAATGTTCTAGAAAGTGCTAAATATTGTGTTTGATAAGTAAAAAGTGAAAACACATTCACTTTCTCTAACTAAGAAATGCAGGGGGAATTATCTGATTTCGGGACTTTCACCAGGCTACTTTACTTATTAAAATCCACTCATTCTCCCTGATTCTTTATTACATCAGCCCCTCCTAATAAGCAAATTCATGAAGGGCATGGTCTTTTTAAAAATCATCTTTGTTGGGATCCCTGGGTGGCTCAAAGGGCCCTGCCTTCAGCCCAGGGCCTGATCCTAGAGACGGGGGATCAAATCCCTGCATCAGGCTCCCTGCAGGGAGCCTGCTTCTCCCTCGGCCTGTGTCTCTGCCTCTCTCTCTCTCCCTCTGTCTCTCATGAATAAATAAATAAAATCTTTATAAAAAAATAAAATAAAATAAAAATAAAAATCATCTTTGGATCCAGGGCATCTTGTATAGTACCCGGTGCCCAACTACAATGACAAATGATCTGACAGGTGTTTGGGAAGATTTCCGCAAGCACTCAAAAATAGAACCTATTGATTCTACCTGGTGGCTTGGCCGGGATGGAGGTAAGGGAAGAGGATCAGAGAAGCATTCCACAGAAAATGACATTTGTACGGAGTCTAAAGTAGATAGGATGTGAAGCTCAGCTGTGAGCTAGTGGTGTGTTCTCTCTTACTCAGCATTCTGTATTTCTTAGCAATTGACAACACGGCACAGAGTGAAAGAGGTTAAAGGCCATCCTTTAGAATGTTCATTTTAACTAAATGTATGTGTATGGCCAAAAATGAGCTTCTGTGAAGGACAGTGCAACAGAGGAAGGGATTCTCATTTATCTCGTGTACCTAGAATATCATTAAATATAGATCTGTTCATTAATCTCATTGATATAATCAGAAGAGGTTTGCAAACTGAGCCCAGTTGTGGCAAGAGAGTTCACCTTAAATGTTTCCTCACGCTATTTTGGGCCACCCAATTAAGTTGAAAACCAAAGAAAAGGTCTAATTATCAAACTACCTTTGTTCTGTAATTGGAAATATATATTGCTACTAGTGTTCAACACATGAAATTAGGTCATCATTTGAAAATCAAACTAGGAAGGTTAAAGTCATTAGCACTTATAAAAAATATATTGCTAGCCAAAGTGCTGCCCAATGTTAACATCAATTCCAGAATGTGAATATATCATAAAGTCATTCTGGTGAACACAATCATACCTGTACCTTCCTCATATACCTATTCCCTCTAAAACCCTTGTCCAAGAGGTATGTCTTGTGTGCATTTTAATGAAAGCAATACTTAGTGTCAGGGAGATGAAGATACTTGTTCAAGGCAACTAAAGTTGGAATTTGAAGTCAAATCGGTCTGATTTCTCCCCACAGAAAGGTAATAGCTACAGGGAGAAGACATTCTCTTCTAGTCATAGTCTTTTAAATTCTCCCCTGCTTTTCACCCCCTTCCTCGAACTACTTCTGTGTCCTTATCATAAGAGGAGGACAAAGAAAGGAGGAAAAATCTTACAGCATAGGTGTTAGGTCTCCCTCTTTACTCCATTGATGCTGATGAGATAGGACAAGCAATTACTGCAGAGGCCCTTAGATTGCATGAAACACAAAATCCTGGCTACCCTGCATGTCAATCAGCAGAATTAACCCCTCAGCATCTGTGCTGTCTTTATGGTGACAGCCCTGAGCAAAAGAGCTCTTCCCCATCAAAATCCTCACCATACAAGAAAAACTATTTTATTTAATAGATCAAGTCTTCAAAAGATAGGGGATCCCTGGGTGGCTCAGCGGTTAAGCATCTGCCTTCCGCCCAGGGGGTGGTCCTGGAGTCCTGGGATCAAGTCCGACATCAGGCTCCCCGCATGGAGCCTGCTTCTCCCTCTGCCTGTGTTTCTGCCTCTCTCTCTCTCTCTCTCTCTCTCTCTCTGTGTCTCTCATGAATAAATAAATGAAATCTTAGAAAAAAAGATAAAAACTTTTAAATATTTTAAAAATCTTTAAAAAAAAGATAAAAAAAAGATACAGAACAATCAGATGGTTAAAAAAATTAAAATAAGTCTGAAAACCTATAAAGATTGTGAAATCCCTGGCATATGTACAGAGAAGGAGCCATGAAAGAGTATAGTTTTTCCAATTAGTGGCACAGACACATACAGTGGAGTATCTAATGGAGAAACCATTAGTGTTTCTTCAAGTATAGCTCAAGGACATCACTCAGAGTGCTCTAGAAAAATATACAGATTCCAGGGTCACCACAAAATACTTAGGAGGGTTGGGATATCCTGGAAATATATTTTTTTAAGGAATTAGGATGATTATGAACCATACAAAAGGGCAGAACAATAATATTTGGAACAATGGGCAGAAAATAATATTTGGAAGTCAAAATTAGAGCAAGATCCTCCAGCAAAACAGGAACTTGGTCAAGCCTGTACTTTGTCATCCATTAATCAGGGTTAAATCTGAGCTGAGTGAACACACAAGTCTGCAATGGTCAACAGAATATAATTCTCCTTTGAACTTGCGTGCAAAACTCTGAAGCCAGGCTGGTACTTGACCATGCCACGGGCCACAGCTGGGTGTCTGCAATCCCAGTGATGCTCCAGTTCAACTCCACACAAAATATTTGACAAGACTTTATTAAACTAGAGCTTAGAGCCTTCTCTATACACAAAGATGTAGAAGTGAGGTTATGCAAGCTTTTGGCTAAATTCTAAAGGTCAAAAACCACTTCCCTGTTTAAGTGAATGTAATTCTCTTCAGAAAGCCTTCATCCTCGTTCACACGATGCTTTCACTTCACATCATCATCATTTCACTCAGGAATCATCCCGCCCACTTAAGAATTTGGAAACACGCCCGTGAACATGTGCCAGGTATAGTTTTTATCCCCCTCCTATGATTAATTTTTTTTTTTTTAATGCGACTTGACGCAGAAGTTTGGGTGTCAAGAATATAGTATTTTCTTTTTAATGTGTAGGGAAACAAGAAAACCCCGAGCTCTCTTTTGAGCCCTAGAAAAAGCACAGCCCAGAATAATACATTCGCTGTTTTACAAAGGAAAAGTATTTGATGGTGTCTGAGGAATACAGAGAGCTGAAATGAAAATGAGCCTGCGAAGGAAATGGAATAAAAAATAGGTTTGTTTGGTCACCCAGAAGCAAAACCTATCACACACATTCACACTAACACACCTGAAACCTAGCAGCCACTTCATACCGATTCCTGACACCAAAAATGAAATAAAGATGGAACTTCAGGGGAATAAGACAAAGAGAGGGAGTGGAAATGAAGCTGCCAAGGCAAACAGAACTGATTTTGCAAAGGTCAGTGCAATATAGGATTAGTTTGGACGAAGCCCATA
This sequence comes from Canis lupus familiaris, assembly GCF_011100685.1. Classification (NCBI taxonomy): domain Eukaryota; kingdom Metazoa; phylum Chordata; class Mammalia; order Carnivora; family Canidae; genus Canis; species Canis lupus. The sequence continues at coordinate 86,788,286 of NC_049226.1, read as the reverse complement.
CTCCAGTGTAATTTGCAATATATTTCAACACTTCAGAACAAGTATTTCTAGCTACTTTTAATACCAGCTCTGAGCCATGACTATCTAAATAGACAGTGGGCATTAAAGTTCACAGGGCTTGATATTGCCTGTAAAAATGGAGCCCAGCAGAATTTGATTTTATTACCCTCCCCCTTTTATTAGGCCCATAGCCAATGACGATTAAAGTGTTGTGCCGTATCTGTCAGCATGCATGGATGCATGGGGATTATTTGTAACAGAATTTAAGTCTAGGAGCCAAGTTCCTCGGCCATGAGTCTAGAATACTAATTCTGTCTTTTTCATCCCCTCTATCAGACCCATGGCACTGAGAGTATCATTGGAAGAACCAGGACAAAAATTTAGGTTTTTAATCTAAAACAATAGGGTTTATGAATGATTAAGGGGTCAATCCTGCAGAGGCAGGGCCAAGAGAATGCTTGGACTTTTTCTGTGTTATTGGCCCTTCAGAATCCAACTTCTTCTCCCTAGAACTACTCAAGTCTCCCTTTGGAAGAGCCGCAACCTTGACTCTCATCTTGGTGGAATTTTCAGTGTCCTACTTTGAAAGCTCTAGATGTCATGCTCCCTCTGAAACGACATATAGGCATCGAAGGTGGAGTAGTCCATGCCCAGCACATTAGATGACATCTTTTAGGACTCTGAATCTCGAGCAACAGTCATAGGGGAGTTGGAATTGGAAGATCCTACTCATTTCATTGATTAAAGAAGCTTGGGCCAGAATACCCTCCTACCTCAACTTTGAACATGTTACTGATGCCTGCACCCTAAAGCAACTCCATCACCAGCCCGTTCTACTGGCCTATTCCTTTGGCTTCGTTTTTCTTCTTCATCTACATCTCAGCTTGAAGCTGATAGCTGTCCCCCTGCATTATGGTTCTCGTACTCACCCCTGTTCCTTTGTGGCATGCCACCCCCTGACCACGACTGCTGCTGAAACACCCTTGGAGGCATATTCATTATTCAATACCTCCTTCAGCCCATTCACTTCTCCTGCCATCAATTCTGATGCTATCTTCTCTAGACATGGTGAGTATCTTCCCAACTCCGACCTCAGTCACTGCTTTCAATGATTTGAGTCTCCTTCAGCCAGGAATAGATTTGGCAACAAGTTAGAAAGCAAAACAGAACAAAACCCTACTCTAATGGCTTAAACGAGTAAGGGATTTATTATTGCATGCAACAAAAAACCCTCGGTCAGAAATCTATTGGTTAAAATTTTTTTTTTTTAATTTTTATTTATTTATGATAGTCACAGAGAGAGAGAGAGGCAGAGACACAGGCAGAGGGAGAAGCAGACTCCATGCACCGGGAGCCTGACGTGGGATTCGATCCCGGGTCTCCAGGATCGCGCCCTGGGCCAAAGGCAGGCGCTAAACCACTGCGCCACCCAGGGATCCCAGAAATCTATTGGTTAAATGGTGATTCATTGATGTCAACAAGACCTAAGTTACTGGTCTTTAGTTCTATATCCTTAGCATGTCCTTCCCACCCCACCCTCACCATGTCCATGCTTATTGGTTAACTAATATCCCTCCAAGCATCCTGCTCATTTCAAAAGTGGGGAGAAGGGTGGGTAATGGTTCTCAGCTACAGTGGAATGAGAAGATGTTTCAACTAGGGAATAACACTGTCTTGAAAAAAAAATAAAAGTTCAATTAGAAGATGGTAATAGTGGGTGTATCCCCCACAGCTTCTGACTGGTAGTTCTTTCCCATTCTATTCTATTTATTCAGTGACAGTCTTAAATATTTCCTTGGGCATAACTCTGACGCTCCCAAATCCACCCGCTCAACACACATCCTTTCATTCAGGACCTCTTCTGATTTTCTTTTTTTTTTTTTTTTTAAGATTTTATTTATTTATTCATGAGAGACACACAGAGAGAGGCAGAGTCATAGGCAGAGGGAGAAGCAGGCTTCATGCAGGGAGCCCGATGTGGGACTCCATCCCGGGTCTCCAGGTCACACTCTGGGCCGAAGGCAGCGCTAAACCGGCTCAGCCACCCGTGCTGCCCCCTCTTCTGATTTTCATTCTTGCATTGACAACTCAATGGGCCCAAACATGAGGTCAGAAACTGTGCTGACTAGATACTGGATAGTCTCCAGCTGGTGCCGCATGCAGAATTCTCAAATAGCCTGCTAATATTTCTTTAGTGAGTCAGCGTCTTAGCTCAGGCTGCCATAGCAAAATACCATAAACTGGATGGCTTGTAAACAACAGAAATTCATTTCTCATCATTCTGGAGGCTGGGAAGTCCAAGATCAAGGTGCCAGTGGATTTGCTGTCTGTTGAGGGTCCACTTTTTGGTTCATGGATGTCGCCTTATTCTCCTTATCACCTCACATAATGGAAGGGCAAGGGAGCTCTCTAGGGTCTCTTTTATAAAGACACTGATCCCATTCAAAAGGATTCTATCCCTACGACCTAACCACATCCCAAAGACTTGACCTCCAATTATCTTCATATTAGAGATTATGTTTCAACCTATGAATTTTGAAGGAAGGAAGACAAATATTCAGTCTATAGTAGTTAGTGACTATACAATTGCTACAGATTCTTTGTAGTCCAGACAGCTTCCTACAGGGCTAATTTAAGTTCATGGAGCTCCAGAGTTGACCAACGTGAGTTTGAATTCAAGGCAGACCCTAGGTGAAGTTAGGTAAATCGTTGAATCTCTTTGATGTGCCATTTCCATATTTGTAAAATGGGACAAATAGTTTCTACCATCAAGGGCCACTACGTGTTATAAACCTACGATGGCATGTGAAGTATCTAGCACGATGCTTAACACAGATTGGGGTCTAAATATACTTATTTTAGAAAAAAAAGTGGACAACTCCCTCAGAAGTCATATAGTGAGTCCTATATGCAAAAACTTGTACCCGTTCAAGGCAATTTCATCTGGATACGTTCTACTAATGTACAAAGATTTAAATCTTCTATCCTATTCCACAGAAAGCATTCCTTGGTTTCCTGTGGAGCCATTTATGTCTGCACTTAAAAATAACTCTTTGTGTTTCTATCTCCAAAACAAGGCTTTGAGCCTTCTACAGGCCCATTATTTACCCAAAGCATTTAACATAATGTCTGCTACACCACGGCTATTCCATGAATGTCTGTTTGACTGAACATAAATATCCTATTCACAAATATTCTACTAACAATAATGCATTAAGCCTCAACTTATTCATATATAAACAAGTAAAAATAAAAGAGTCCCATATTATTGTTGTGAAGACTAAATTTTTAAAAACACATGTAAAATTTGAAGCATGGTTTCTGGAACTCAATTGCTACATTCTCTTAGTTTTAATTTTTAAGCCAATATACCAAATTTATTGAATTTATAAATGTACTCTAACCATTTATCCTAACTAACTACTTAAACGTTAAATCTTATCACTTATAAACTCACTGACCAATGCCTATGTTTCTAAAACAGCATTAATGATGTGGATACTTTTAAGGGTCTCAGAGATGATCACAAATACCTAAAACATGCCTTCCACATAAAGCTGTGTGCATCAAATGGCCTGGCCACAAGAGAGGTTCATCCATTTCTTCAAAAGTTCACAAGGTATAAAATCGATAAATACAGATGGGTGAACTCTGTTAAATTCTAGGTCCATTTTAAGAAACTTAGAAATTTGAAACAACTCCCTATCCACACGAATGCACCTGCAAGATATTTCAAATTATACCTTTGCTTTATGTCTCCATTAAAACTTTCAAGTAAGAGGAAAACTGGAACTTACTGCTTTCTCAGATCTCCTTCCAAACAGGAGTAATTAATTTAATTAAGGTTATTTACTCTATTCATTTTATCTTTCAAACTTTTAGAACATCTTCTCTCTCCAGCTTGGATAATTATAAAATCAAGTAGATCATGTGATTTATTTAGACAATTCTGCTTATTTTCCACTTTAAAATACTTGTATTCTTTAACTCAATAATTCCATATCTAAGAACAGATCCTAAGAAAAATGCTAGGTTTGCATTTAAAATACAAGATTTGTATTTAAAACTGTTCTCTGTGAATTCATCTTGGTGTGTCCATATCCTCCATATAATGGTGCCATCTATTTCTTCACAATGTTAATCATTATGTGGCAATTTAAATTTATTTGTGAATATTATTCTAACAATTTGGGAAAACCTTTATGGTATGGTGAAGTAAAAAAAAAAAAAGCAAAACATAAATTTTATGTAGTTTCAATCATACTATAGGTGCCATTATGAATGTGTAGGAAAAAGTACTAAAAGGACAGACGCTATAATATTCACTGTGATTATAGTTTTTAATGATATGATTATGCTTGATATTAATTTTTATGTAATTTTCTTTTGTATTTCCTCGCAGGAGCTTATTTTTCATAAGGAGAATAAACGTTTTAATGACACTGACTGGTTAAGTACCTAATGAACATACTGAAAAAAATTTCCTGTTTTCCATGATAGCATTTTAGAGAATGTAGAGTTTGAAAAGTAGAGAAGCTTCTTGATTACCGACAGATGAAACTCCAAGTGGTGGAAGCTTAGACTCCCTCTAGATGAACAGGATTTGACAAAACTCTCATGATGGTTTTTCCCAAACTGGATTTCCAAAAAGATCTGTTATCTTGTAGCCTCGATAATCAGGTATAAGATAAACACTATTTTTGTCTTGTTTTCACCATAGTAAAGATCGTTTACTCTAATGGGTGGATTTTGCACTCAACGGTGCCAGAAATCGCTGTCTGTTTTTGGAAATCAATTGCTATTTTTACATGAATACCCAAGCAGTGCCTAACCTGCAGGAATCTTTAATTGCTCTTGAGGTTTTTACAACCTTCCTCTAATACAAGGTTTGGATTTCATTTTCATGCTAGAGTTTTGTTGTGCTGTCTCGAGTGGCCTTTTGCCATGGCCATTACTTACCACTTTTACTCATCTCTCTATTTCTGATTTTATTCCTTCTGGACTTGATTTCTTGCTGCTCCTGACACCTGCTCCAGCCTGATAAACTGACAGCTCCAATTGTAAATCTTGCCCCGATGCTTTCCTTTCCCCGAGATGGAAAATAGCGTGTTCCAATAGGTTATAACACTTTAGCAAACATCAGGAATCCTGTCCTTTCCACTTTAGAAACCCTACTGTTTAAAGACAGACATGCTGCACCCTTTGTCTGGTAAACCTTGCCCCCTGTGACCCCTCCCTCCTTTCAGTCGGCCACCTTTTACCCCTCCAGCAAACAAGCTCAATTCAGGTGGCATCTCCTCAGGGCAACTGCCTTGATTCACTCTCCCAGTAATATTCTCAGCCCTGTGCACACACGAGCTGGTGCGATCTGCTCTACGTTCCTCTGGCGTTCTGGGTTCCCTTCCAACAGAGCATTATGCCCATAATCACTTGTAATTATTTGTCTTACAGCGTTTCTCACAATTAACAATTGTTTTCTCCTTTTCTCCACTTTACACACAGCAAATACTCAGTATTTATTGAGTAAATGGGCAGCGAATGAAATACCCAGAATAGGCAGAGAACAAGGGAAACTGATCCCAGCTATTTTTCTCATTTGCTCTCAGAAAAAGTACAGGACTCAAATTTGATAAAGCAAACTCTAATTCTGAATACTAAAACAGCAGCGATGCAAATGAAACTTCTAAAAGTGTGTCTGTGCGTGTGCAGAGCTCCGTACACTTCCTGTACACAGCGACACCCTCGTTGGCAGAGGCACCTGCATTGGACTCTGACATTGCCCATGAATATTCTGATTATAAAATACGGCTTTTAGGAACCAGATGTCCTTAGCAGATTTTACTCAATTTAAGTTTTTGATTTAGTTCTCCTTTGAAAGTTTCAAGTGCCGAATTATCATGGATATTTCTAGCCGGGGGTATCCGAGGTCTATAATTTAGTGGGAGACTAAGGACACCATTTGGAATAGGGAGGAGGCTCTGGAGTCCGCGTGTGACAAAACATTGTTACACATCTCTTTGTCCACTTCTTTTTCCCGCATGATCAACACAAACACACACGCGGTTCTGACAACATTTTTTCCTCTTGCCATAAAAAATTTCCCCCCTGAAAACTGACCAGCTTTTTCTTCAGTTATGTACATGTGGCAGGCCCATATTTTTACATGCTTTCTGCAGTAAGCAGCTCCAGGATGTCTATAACTGGGACTCTATTTCCTTGGTTGTACTGGAGCTAAAATTTTCATTTGGTATGTGTTACCATTTAAAAAGAATTTTTTTTAAAATAATAAAATTAGCACAGGCTTATTAAAAATATAATTGTCAGTAGAGACAAAACGAAGTAAAACATGTACACTCAGCCCTATCACGTAAATTATTATCAATATTTAAGTTATTTGTTGTTTCCTCGTGCTGCACAAGTTTCTATTTTTGAAATCATGTCATACATAAAAATTTGAATGTATTCCTTGGCACTGCCATACTGCTTGAGTTCATCTTCTAGCTTTGCTGCTTGGCACCTGCATGACCTTACTGAATTTTTCTTAAGTTGTGTAACCCACACCTACTGTAATAACAGCTACCTCATAGACTTCTAAATAGTCCGTAAGACAATATAAGTCAAACACGTAATAGACTTTTCCTAGTGAAACTTATGACAATGATAATAATAATAATAAAATAAAAATAATTTAGAATATTTTAATACTCGTTGAGGGCCAGGCACCGATCTAGATACATTTTTCCTCCTTAGGAGATGGGAGGTAATGGCATAGTGTTATGGGAACGTTGCTGCCGTCTGGCTTTGGCATTGCTACTTTGAGCTGTCTAACTCGGATGAATTCACTTCACTAACTTTGACATCATTTCCCAACCGCTTTTTATTAAGAGTGTAAAAAAGATGATTGCTAATGACCTTCCTTCCTCTATGCCCAAACAAAGATGTCAACTCCTCATCATGAGAGTTACTATAAATTACACCCTAAAGGGACAGAGGAAAGACAGAAAGGAGATAATGATGTTTCAGCGGGGTGTGAATCGGGGCTGGCTTGAAAGAGGCCTCCCGAAGAAAGCCCTGTTGAACGTCTCCTGCTAGGTGAGGGGTTTAACCTCCAATCGTCACCCTGCTTTCCCTCATTATTTAACATCAAATATTTGTTTTCAGTGTTTGTTTACCCCCCCCTAAACTCTCCCACTTCAGAATGGTATGCTTTTGTTCTCTTTTTAAGAATCCTAATAACAAGTATTTATGCTTTATTAAGATAAGTCTGTTGCAATTCAGAAGATCCCCCTCTCTGCAGCGGGAAGAAAAGTTATCGTGGTTAAATAGCAGAGGACAGGAGTTAAATCAGTGAAAAAAAAAGAAAGAGAAAATCTCTAAGTTAGAGATGTAGGGGGGAGAGAGAGATACAAAAGAAGCAGAAAAACAGGCAGATGTTTTAAGGTAGTTAACACAGAGGAGGGCGCATCAAACAGGGCCTGGGCTCTCGCACAGGTGGCAGCTCCCAGCGCTGGGCATGTGAGACCCTGATGGCGAGGGAGGCAGAGAGGAGGCCCAGCCCCGTCGGGCAGGCCCGGGGCCACCCGGAGAGGCCACAGGGGTCTCACCAGGTGCTTCAGCCTCCAGGCCTGGCGTCCCCCAAAGACTGCTTGCTGGGATGCCGAAGGGTTTGCTGGAGTCTGTGTGCATTTGCAGGCCTTTGCTTCTGTTGACACCTCTTACAAGGTTACTCTCAAGGAGTCCGGGAACCTTCCCCAGGTGCTCTGCTCCCTGGCATCCTGCCTGGCAGCACATGGCCCACACTTGGGGCAAAGGGAATCTTCCATAGGGTCTGACACCCGCGTGCATGCCACTTGCCCCTCAGATCTCAGTCTCCGACTCAGGTTGTGCTTCTGGTCCTCGCTGCTGCTACCCAGATTAACAGCAAGGTTTGGGGCGCTCGTTAGGAGGGTAACTGAGACAGAAAATGAAGTGGGTTGTAACCATTCTCTTTCTTTTCTTTCTCATATATTATTAAGATACATAAAACCTTAATTAATTAATTAATGATAAAAAAGATACATAAAACCTTGAGAAAGAGGAACAAATAAAAAGCATACCACTCAAATTATTTTCATGAACTATATACCGTCATGGAAACCGCTTGCTAGCACTGTGGCTTTCCCCCGTCTACGCGTCCATCCTCACAGTCACTAGCCTCCTCTCCAAAGGGTAGCTAGCTCTCGCAACTAAAAACCGTAGATTGTCTGCTGCGTGTTTTTTACTTCACGGAATATAAATGAAACTACCCAATGCGTGTCTGCGTGTTACTTCACACTTAACATTATAATTGTGAGATTCACCCTATGTGTCATGTAACGGCAAAGTTCATTTGCTCTCATTAAGTGATATGAATCTATCTTATCGATTTATCTATCCTACTGTTAATGAATAGTTAGATCATTGGCAGTTCGGGGATTTAATAAATCTTGCTTATACAATAGACTCCCCCCTTAACCACAGTTTTGCTTTTTGTAACTTCATTCATACAGTCTGAAAAGTAGATGGTCCTGCTTCCGATGCATAGTCAGAAGGTCAAGACTCGCCTAACAGTTCCTAACAGTTCCTACTCATGTGCCTTGCTTCATCTCATCACACAGGCATTTGGTCATCTTACAAGAAGAAGGATGAGTTACAGTCAGCTATGTTGAGAGAGGCCGCAGTCATATAACTTTTATTATACAGCCTATTGCTAGAAGTGACCCATTTTATGAATAGCTATTGTTGTTAATCTCAATTATGCTTACTTTATAAGCTAAACTTTATCACAGCAATGCATATTTAGAAAAAAAGGAGTATGTCCAGGGTTTGGCACTATCAGTGATTTCAGTCATCCACTGGGGGTCTTGGAATGGATCCCCCACAGATGAGGGGGACTAGTGTATATGTCCTCTTATTCTTTATGAAACTCTTACAAATTCTTTTTAGTGATCATATATATGCTTTCATGATATCTATCTATCTATCCCATAATTGCATGGTTATAGGGTCCACTTACATTCCATTTTATTAAAAACTACCAAACAGGTTTTCAATACCTGTACATCAGGACACCTGGGTGGTTTAGGGGTTTAGCGCCTGCCTTCAGCTCATGGCGTGATCCTGGATTCCCAGGATCGAGTCCCATGTTGGGTGCCCTGCATGGAGCCTGCTTCTCCCTTGGTCTGTGTCTCTGCCTCTCTCTCTATCTGTGTCTCTCATGAATAAATACATAAAATCCTTAAAAAAAATACCTGTATATCCACTCACATTCTGACTATCACTGCATGGGTATTTCAGCTGTTCCATGTTCTTGTCAACATTTGGTATTGTCCTTTTGTTCATTTATTTTGTGTTTTATCTAGTGGCGTGATGATAAAATTAAAGTCATTTTATTCAAATAACATAATGGAACTCCTTCTTTTCAGAAAAGTGCATGGTTACACATATTACACATTCCAAAGCACCCATATCAAGACTACTAGAATAAGTGAATTTAAGAAGACTGATAAATGATTAGTAAATAACAAAGAATTGCAACATAACACATAAAGTTGTAGAATCACTATGTTGTACAGCTGGAACTAATGTAAAATTGTGTCAGCTATACTTCAATTAAAAAAAAAAGCCACTGTAAAATATAATTTAAAAAATATAATTTGGTATAGCACTCAAAAGTCAACTACTTCATCATATATAAAACGAAAGCAAGTAAGACTTCTATATAGGGGGCACCTGGGCAGCTCAGTGGTTGAGCGTCTGCCTTTGGTTTGGGTCATGATCCGGGGGTCCTGGGATGGAGTTCCGCACCAGGCTCTTGGCAGGTAACCTGCTTCTCTCTCTGCCTATGTCTGTCTGTCTGTTTTTCTGTCTATCTCTCTCTCTCCCTCTGTGTCTCTCATGAATAAATAGATAAAAATCTCTAAAAAAAGGACTTCTATGTAGAAAGAAACTATTATTGAGAAAAAAGACTTTTAACTGAATAAATAAGTGGATGGTGGTGATGATTGCACAACAGTGCAGATGTGCTTAATGTCACTGAACTGTTTATTGAAAAATGGTTAAAATGGTGAATCTTATGTTGTGCATGTTTTATCACAATTAAATAAAAATAAATAACATATCCTTCTTTGTCTCAGTCTTATAAAAATCTAGTAGTCTCAACACGACAATCCCCATCAAATCTCAACCAAATCTAAACAAATTTTTTTGATCAGTGATTCTGTGATTATACAGAAAGGTAAAGGCCAAACATAGAACAAACTTAGAGGACTTACAATACTGAATATTAATAACAGTGTTTCAAGAATGGTGGCATTTACAGTATTCATGGAATTGTAATTAGGCCAAAATAGTTTGGATACAAAGAGAGACAAGTAGAAAGTACAAGGCCAGAGCCTGACATACGGCCACTTTGATTATGACAAAGGTGATATGGTACAGAAGAATTTTCAATAAATCATGCTAAATCAATCAGATACCAATTTGGAAGAAAAATTATTAACTATGAACTAGGGTTTACACCTTATGAAAACAATAATTCCAGGTCGATTATAGATATAAACATTAAAACAAGAGAGCTTCCAAGAGCAAACACACACATGTACAAATTGGAGTTGGCAAAGATTTCTTAAATGGCTATTCATAAAGGAGAAGGCTGAGAATTTGTACTGCATTAAACTTAGCAATTTCTATTTATTTAAGATTCCTGTTAAGATATTGAAAAAAGAAGCCACAAAGTGAGAAAAAAAATTGTAACATATAAAAACATCAACAAACTAATGCCCAGAATATACAAATGTCTTCTATAAGTCAATAAATAGGACAGGCAATCCAATACTAAAATGAGGGAAAAAATGGGAAAAAGCCTTGAATAGGCATTTAACAATGAAGAACAAATTCTTGTGGACTTATAAGATTTTATAACTTCAGTTGATATTTCAATGGAAAGAATGTTTGGCTTCTTTGAATTTAATTCTGGATTAATGTGTGCATCAAACACAAGAAAAAAAAAATATTTAAAACAAAACAAAAGCCATTTCAACTACATTTCTTCTCTGAGGGTTCCCTTATTTAGTAAGATACTGATTTTGCTGTGACAAGGACATAAACGCTATAATTTTATTATTACTCTCCCAAAACAAAAATTATCTTTAATATTGAATAATCATAGCAAATTTATAATACCTCCCAAATAATGTCAGGTACATAAACTATATTAGAATAAACTTCCAAATATTTTAATTTCAACAATTAGATAATAAAATGAAAACTAAATTGAAATTAACTGATTTTCTAAGTGAAGTGTGTGGTATCATTTATATAGGGCCAGTATCATTTATTTACTTATTTTCAAGTTTACTAATAATTTTCTGCCAGAATAAATCTATGGTTGACACTCTCTAGATAAGTTTCTTCCTTTCTGTCATTGCATTTTTCAACACAGGAATTTCAATTTGGTTCTTTTGTAATAATTGTTGCTATTGTTATTGTTATTACTAGTAACATCTCTTTGTTAATATTCTCTATTTTTTGACACTTAATCATTATACATTTCCTTAATTCTTTGAACTCTTTGAATTCTTTAACTCTTTATTTTCTGTGTATGACCCACCTTTGGTTTCTCTGCATGTCTCAAATTTTTGTTGAAAGTGGACATTTTGGATAATAGATCCTACTAATTTTGAAATCAGGTCTCATCCCCATTGAGTTTATTTTGCTGAGTTCTTGTTTCCTTGTTGCAATTATTATTAATTTTTATTATCTATTTTCTTTTTAGTTACTTTTCTGGATGTCTGTAGTTTCTGCATTCTCTGCATTACAAAGTCACTGAGTTTGTTTCCTTTTTTTTTTTTTTTAAGTTCCCATCTGTTTTTTTTTTTTTTTTTAATTAAGATTTATTTATTTATTTTAGTGAGAAAGAGAGCGAGAGAGAGAGAGAGCACAAGCAGGAGGAGCAGAGGGAAAGGGAGAGAGAATCTCCAGCCGACTCCATGCTGAGCACCGAGCCCGTGGTAGGTCTTGTTCCCAGGACCCAGAGATCAGGACCTAAGCTGAAACCAAGACTCACATGCTCAACCTGCTGCACCACCCAGGCGCCTCTCCCACTTGTATTTTTAAACCTAGCTTACTAACAGTCATCTGAGCCACCATAGCTTAGTGTTCAACTAACAATGGGTAAGAATTTTTCTATAAATACTTTGAGCCGATTAGCCCCCTACCTTTCTCCCAGGGGAACCGTGTGTTCAGGAAGTTTACAATTCAACCCTAGCTTTGGCTTCTCGCTTGTGCTTTCTTTTCACTTCAGGGTCAACCAGAGGTTAATTATTGGGTCTTCTCCTTCCTTAGGTCTCTCTTGGGCATGTGAACAGTCCTGCACATGTACACAGACTTCTAGATCCCCAGAAATATGTCCAGGTTTTTCAAAGTCTCCTGTGGTCATCTGGTTTACCAGGTCTTCCCGTCTGATTTTTTGACCAAGCTCTTATTGACCCCAACTGAAATCACAGCCTTAGGTAGTTGCAATGTTGGTAATTGAGTCAGTTTCTCATTTCATGGCAACTCTGTAAATGGAGCTTTTCCAGAGAGCAGTAATACTCATCATAACATAAACTGTATTCTGGGGATGGAGTTTCTTAACAGGGCTCCAAAAGAAGTCAGTTCTCTATTGGCTATGAGGTCACTGGCTTTTCATTACTATCACTCCATCAAGCTGGAGACCAGGGGGGGTGACATTACTTCCAGGTTAAAATATCACCAACCCTGCTGTTCTTATCAAGCTCTAGTAGTTTTTCTTGAATAAATATAATCAATGCCTTAGACTCATTTCCAGAATTCTCAAAGGGTAGATTTTGGTAGTTTTGCTAGCGTTTCATTGCTTTCATTGGGTAGTGGATTCATCAAGTTCTGGAAGTCCTGCCTGGCCGGTATCATTTAAATGTTTGCCAAAGTTTCCCAGTGGAGCCAATTAATAGAAATGTTCACAGTTATTGCTTCAATGTTAAAGACAGTCTTTTGTCCTGACTCCTCACCTCTTTCCCAAATATATGTTATGTGTGATGTGCTTTAAAGGTAGGTGTTAATTATGTACATCGTTGAAAATTTTGAAATAGAAAATGAGCAAAATTGATTTAGAAAAAAAGTCATTAGATCTAAATAAAAAGTCATGATTCAGAGGACTATATAAACACTACTGTCGGTATATACATTAAATTGTTAATTTTGTGCTCAAACTTCTAAAATAAAGGTTGAGTTTTAAAGTACATGCTGAAGCCTTTAAGTAGATTTTGTTTTTCTAGTTTTCATATAATGTCTGATAACATTGTAGTTCCAATATTGAAAACTAAATGTTGACAAACTTCTTGTGCATCTTAAAATCTCATTATCTCTCATGTGAAATGGAAATTCAGTAACTGATTTCTCACTGGAAAAATAGTTTATTTTCTAAGTCATTAATTCCAAAACAGTTCACTTTAAAAAATTCTAAAAGTGTGATTCATTATTCATATAAATATTTGTATGTGATTTTAAATTTACAAAAGTGCTAATAATCAACCACTTTGACCCCTCCCTCAGAAAAGGAATTTCATATGGTTTGCAACAAATGATGTCACCAAATCATCATAGAAAGTATGTTCATGGTTATATGTAAGCATTATGGCGGTGATCTATAACCTCCATTTCTCAAATGTTACACAGGATGGTTTTGAAAGGAAGATGTTGATTCAAATTGCAACTGGAAAGGTATAGGAAAAGAAAAATGGATTGACACTGGTTGATTTTCAATTTAACTACATTGAGAGAACTTTGTTTTCAAGACACGTATCTCATGTACGACTGCACAAGAACATGGCAGAAAACGGAAGTACAAAATATAGGCCTCTAAATATCAATTCAATTATAGACAACATTACCTCTTAAAACTCTGGAGCAATGGTTCAACCACACAAGGAAGCTGGTATAAGCTGGGACTATCTAGGAAAACCAAGAGTCATTCACTTTACACAGAAATCTCTTAAAAGGTGTCCAAACTCATTAGTCACCCAGGTCATGCAAATTAAAAAACAATTCTCTTTAAAAAAAAAATGATATTCTATCAGAACAGGTTATTGTTTTCACCACCTAATTGACTCTCTGATTCTGAACTTGTTCCACTCCCAACCAAAAAGAGTGTGAATTTTTTTATACTATAGTCATTGTTTTATTCTTAAAGGATAGAATAGTGCCTGACAGTTATAGGACGTACTCATATTCATGAAATGATAGAGTAAATAAGTGATTGCAAAGAAATACAAATAAATTAATCTGGAAGAAGTGTTCAAACTCTCCAGGTCCATTTATCCTTGTGGTGAAACCCAAGTCAAATACCCTGGTCCCCGGTAATGTTCTGAAAGGTCAGTGGGATGATCCTACCCACTAGTGTGTGATGGGTGGCTATCTGGGACTATTTGGGACCACTGGGACACCTAGTTTTCTTTTGCAATATCTAAATATATTTGAGATTGACAATAATCTAATTTGGCTTCATGAATATTATATGGGCATGAAAAGAATACCCATATGTTGCTGCCAGAGAATTACGTTGGCTCTAAAACAAAACAAACAAAAATAAAAATGAAACAAAAAGCCAGCAGCTCAAGTAGGAACTCATGGAGGAAATTCTTTGTCCGTGTATTTCCATGACCAAGCAAGATGCCTGTGACAGAAAGACGGTCAGTTATTATCGACAAGTATAATAACTAATTCAATCTAACCACTTAGTATAGAAGCCTCATCTCCAGTATTTCTAACACATAGTTTTTCTTCTCAATAATTATAATGAATGAGGACTTTGAAAACCAGGGGCACAGAAATGCATCCATGAACGTGATAATGTCATATAGTCGATAAATATGCAATTAATTTAAATGATGTCTATCAGTGCTTATGTTGAATATATATATTTCAGGCTAGGTATACAAAGTTGATCCTCTGCACAGAAATTTGGGAAGTGTCTATTGAAATTGCTCAGTGAAGAAAAAAAAGTACGTGCATTGGACTCCTATTTCTGACCTCCGTAACGATCGACTTGGGTCTACACTGTTTTTGTATATTGTTCAGAATCCTTTAGTTATTGGCAGACATCGCTGCTTGGTTGGTATGGACAGCATCCCAAGGTTATCACTGAAGTCACCTTGCAGGGGTTATGTTTTAAAAGGCTTACTTGTAGGGGTAACATGGAACAGGCCAAGGATACACTGCGGATGGCGTTCCGTCCGTCACTGGGGAGGAAGGTAAATGATTCTCCAAGTAACTGTCAGAGACACTACAGAGTATTTTCTTGTTGCTATTTCCTATGTTTCCATCACACACTGAAAATAAATTTTAAAAATTGAGACTTTGCTCATTTAAATGTATCTCAAATGATTACTTATCCCATAAGAACATAAAGATTATGTTAAAAAAGTTGGAAAAGACAAAAAACAAATTCAGAAAGTCATATGAATAATATAACTACATCTGTGTTTTATCAATAAAACTTGATGAGGCAGAAATTATATTTTCTCCCGGAGGCACTGGAACTAGTACACTCATAACGCTGTGATTGTATTCCTGGTGTCATGAACGAGGTTAAAAACTGTATCTATGGTGTTCTTCCCAGCACCCAGAATACTAATGTACTAGCAGGGGGTTATCTCTTCTGGGCTGGAAGGATTGAATCTGGGAAAATGAGAAGAACGTGGGTGATTCATCTACTTCAGACACCTGAAAATTTTTAAAAAGTAAATGCTACCTATGTAAGTAGACCTTTTCTTTTCTCTTAGAGAAATCTAGTCTGCCCCTAAGATTGACCACGTGGCTTCGTCTGAGCTACAGACACACAGCAACGTGTATCGCGAATTGGGGTTCAAGGGAAATCTAGATAACAAGGACTTGGAAAGCTAATTAGGATGCAGGTCCCCGGGCCACACCCTGAAAAGTAATGAGTTCTCATCCCTGGGGAATAGCCCACAGAGTTGCAATTTTAACTAGTTTCCCTGACGATTCTGCGATTCACTCGAGAATGTGAAGTACCCTGCTACCCACCGTTCTCAAACTTCACCAGGTTCCAGAATCACCCTAGGACCTGTTAAAACACGGATTGAGGAACCTCCTCAGTTTCTGATTTGGCGTATCTGAAGTGGCACGTGGGAAGTGGCACGCCTAACAAATTCTTGGGTGGGACTAGTGCTACTAACCAGAGAATAATAGTTTGAGAACCTCTGCTCCACAAGAATGCTTTTCAAACCTAAGCATATGCAAGAATTTGCCTGCAGATTTTGTTAAAACAAAGATTCTAAAGTCCTGCCTCCAGGAATTTTGGTTCAGTAGCATCTGGAGTGGGGCCTGATAACATTTCTAACAAGTTCCTAGATAATGACTTATGGCGCTTTGTTAAGAACTACAAATCTTCAATTCTATTAAGCACCTGGACTACGGAATTGAGTCAATTCCTTCCCCCCTGGTTTGTCTATCCATTTCCAGTTCACCAAATATAATGAAAAATGCTAAGAGGAAAAAAAAAATTGCTTTCAATTCTATTAGCTGCAGAGCAGTTATGAGCACACTGTGTTCTGCAGGGTAGTTGCTGGCTAGCAGGGTTGGCTCGTCCAGCAGCCGACTCATCACACAACCTGAGACACTTCATCTCTTCTTACACCACTAGCTATTCGAAAGCCTTGTCCTGATTGTGTATCCACCGGTTGGGAGAGGAAAGAAAAGATATGTCCAGTGCCTAACAGGCATATTGTCATCACAGATTAAACTTCGGGGTATGAGAGACAGATTGGTGGATGCACTGTGTCAGTTAAAAAAATTTAAACAAAATATATCCAAATGGTATATATCCAAATGATAACTGCTGCTAGTAAGAGATAAACACACAATCTTAAAAATTGTGTGATTCAAAGTAAAGACACTGAGCAATCTTTTGTTTTGTTGAGAATGTTTTCTGTTGCATTTAAAATAACAACAATCAAAAATAAATAAATAAATAAATAAATAATAAAATAACAACAATCAATAGTATATTAATAAAAATTAGTATATATTTTGGGAGGGAAATTCACGAATTAGATAGCTGACAAAATCAGTCAAGGAAATATAATCTAATTTTTTTTTCCCAAATGTTTCTGGCTCAAAGGTTCTGGTCAATGATCTAAAATGACAAGCAGGGATCCCTGGGTGGCGCAGCGGTTTGGTGCCTGCCTTTGGCCCAGGGCGCGATCCTGGAGACCCGGGATCGAATCCCACGTCGGGCTCCCGGTACATGGAGCCTGCTTCTCCCTCTGCCTGTGTCTCTGCTTCTCTCTCTCTCTGTGACTATCATAAATAAATAAAAATTAAAAATAAATAAATAAATAAATAAATAAATAAATAAAATGACAAGCAAATAATAGAGTACATGATGAATATATTGTTTCTGAAATTTCAGCAGATTAAAAAAAATAAGAAAAAATTATGTCATCAAAAATGATATATTATCTATGTGTAAGTGTCATGTGCAATTTGGTCTAAAAAAAATTTTTTTTAACATGCCTCAGATCTGCCATGAGCCAAAATAATGTTTCACTTCTTTGGTAATGCCACTTGTCAAAAGAGCAAATATTATTCTGATCAATAATAAATAATAGTAGTTGTATTTTTTTTCTAGACGTTTTCAACTTAAAGGGAATGTACTAACACTACTATCCCCTCTCCATCCCCCAACACACACACATACCCACGGCAAGCATGGAAATGCAGCTCTGGTTTGTTTTATAATGAACATCAGTGGGGAAAATAGTTAGAAATATATTTATGCAAAGCGAAAGTGAATGAAACATATTTTATAACAGGTTAACCTGGTTTCAGTCATAAACAAACAGAAGGCAGAAAATTATTTATGCAAGATACAATTCAAAATCTCATTTAACCGTCAGAACAATTTGCAAGAAATTCATTTTAGAAATGAAAATACTGTAGGAGAGGGACAGTCTAATATTTGGTTCATCTGGAAGCTTATAGGAATTATGCCTGGTTCTTTATGTACGTGATCTAATTTTGTTTTCAGAATGATAATCTATAAAATGGACCTCTGGGAAAATGCAGCAACTCTATCTGACGACTTAGAAAAATACCCACTTCAAGGGTTCTAGAGTAGAATAAAGGAGTTAAGAGCTGGATAATGATTAGTTAGCACTGTGGTTGGCATAGAAGATAGACACATATATACATCCACAGATAGGTAGATAGATACCCACACACATGAAATGTATACATATATACAAATATATGCACATAGATATACATATAGAGAGAAGGAGGTATATATGCACATATATATGTACATATATGTATACAGAGAGGGGGTATATATAAATATAAATATAGATGCCTATGTACATAAGATATATACATATTTAGAGAGAGAGAGAGCATGCATGAGAGTGGAAGGGAGGTATATATATATATATTTAAACATGCTTTTGCATACACACACGTATACCTTGTATATGCATCTGTACAAGGTGTATGTCTGTACATACATATACGGTGCTATTTACTATATATGGGATAACAAGTTTATACTATTGTTCTTTTAATAAGAACAATTCAAGATGGAGCCTAGCGATTAAATAAATTGTAATTTATGGCTTTGGAATAATATTACTGAAATGACACTGGTATGGACTTATGCTCGAAGGTAATGATCCTTTGTACATCTATCAAGCATTTTCAAAAGATACTACCCCGGGCCCCCGGGTGGCTCAGCCAGTGAAAGCAGCCGATCTGTGATTTCTGCTCAGGTGGTGATCTCAGGGCCCTGGGACAGGCTCTGCACTCAGCTGGGAGTCTGCTTGAGGATTCTCTCTCTCCCCCTCCCAGTGCCCTGTCCCCTGCTCATGCTCTGTGTCTCTCTTCAAACTAAATCAATGAATCTTAAAAAATAAAATAAAAAAGATGCTTCCCTTGTCATAGGAGATGTAAATTTCTATTTCTCAGATAAACAGGATAGGTTGAAATATCTGCTTTGAAATTTCTAGACACACAATGCTGTGCTGGCAAATATATGTACAGGGATGTAAGGCATATTATACTCTAACAAATATTACTGATAACACTGATTCCTTTAATTTAACTTAGAGATACGTTAAAGAAATACTATGATAGTTCAATTTTATTGGCAATTTTGTATATTAAAATGAATGGTGTTAGTTTTTAGGGAACTGCTGTATTTATGGAACCTTTTCCTGAAATGCATCATGAATCTTCCAAGGGTTGAGTAAACTGAAAAAGAAAAAGCAGTTGTAAAGTCTGGTGACCAAAGATGTGTTTTTCAAATGCCAATAGTCAGAGATAAAATTTTAGGAGATTACGATAATATTGATCAGTTGTTTTGAGATAATGTTCTTTTGCATCAATAGCAATAAAAGATAAGTGAGGAATGATTAGATACCCCATGACAGGAGACTGTCTTGGGAAATATGTATACAGATCCATTTTTAATTTTGGAAATTCTGTAATCCATTTTCATTTCAGCTCATAATATGTTGATAGTGGGTTGCAGGAAAAATGCCATTAAGATTACTTGTTTATACAATTTTCTGCAGTAAATGAATTGATCTTTTCACTTATTTGATTTGTGATGATGGCATTTGTCATGCTTCCTTAGGACTGCAATCCAAATTTTAAGAAACCGTCTGGCATGAGGAGTGACAGGAAAAATAATGAAAGCTTGTTTCCAGTGTACCTCTTGACGGATGCTATGATTATCTCTTTTATTTGCTTAAAGGTTTTATTTAGGCATTCCTTAAAAAAGAAATAAATAAACTGGAGAAAAAATACTCTTAAAAACTGTAGTATTAAGTAGTCTCTATTAGGGTCAATATCCAGTTGTATTCCTACTTTTCTTTTTCCCTAATACTAAAACTTCCAGAAGATATAATGTAGCTTATTCAAATCAAGAAGGAGCTTGCTTCATATTGAGGGCTTAGAAAATCCAAATGGCCTAATGTAATGTGTGGTGGAGTTCAGGCATGGATGGCCCCGAGGGAAAGGAAAGAACTAGTCAAATGCTTTTGGAAAATGAAGAATTATGAGGGAAAAATACACTCTAATTTTGGCTACAGAATTGAAGCCTCACAGGTTAAGTGTGGAATGATTAGTCCTATAGAAGCCTCTGTACCTTGATCATGGGATGATTTTTGAAGACAGGGTACTCAGGGAGAGTTTCTTTTCTTTTCTTTTTAAAGATTTATTTATTTATTTTAGAGAGAAAGAGAGAGGGAATGCCCATGAATGGAGAGGAAGGGCAAAGTGAAAGGGAATATGAATCTCAAGCAGACTCTCCTCTGATTGCAGAGCCGTGTGGGGGGCTTGGTCCCAGGACCCTGAGATGGTGACCTGAGCCGAAATCAAGAGTCAGATGCTTAACTGCCCAGGCGCCCCTGGGGTACTCAGGTATAGTTTCCAACTGTGCCATCTCCTAGTTTCCTGACATCGCTTATTTAATCTCTCTGTTTCAGATTAATGATTTCTAAAATGAGGGTCATAATCATCTTGAAATATATGTTTACTATGATAATGAGCAGTGATGAGAAGGAGAAGGATATCAGAGGCCATTATGAATCTTTTTTTTCATAAAGTAGAACGTACCACTAATAACAAAGAGGAAATAATAATCAAACAATAATCAATCAATAATCAACCAATACCATCCTACAATGTCTGGTAGCATCTTCTGGCAAATAAACTTTTTTATTTATTTTATTTTATTTTATTATTTTATTTTATTTTATTTTATTTTATTTTATTTTATTTTATTTTATTATTTTATTTTATTTTGTTTTATTCTACTTTATTTTAATCTCAGCTATCTCTCTGTATCCTTCCCAGTCCAATGAGCTGTTCAGGTGACGACTTCCTATTTCATGTGACAGAAAGTGGTGTGCTAGTGAATGCTGGACAACTGGTCCTGGAGGAGTGGAAGAGGGGCTTGCTTTATAACACTTGCCAATTTCTGTGGTGTAAATGCTTCCAACATAACCAATTGCAAACTACCATTAGTTTAGCAATCACTTAATAAAATGCTTAAAAATTTAACAACTGTCTTTAATGAGCCAGTTAAACTGATTCTACACATCATTATCAGCTCCTAAAATTGTTATCTTTGCTGGTCTTTCAGGTTCCCTTTTCAGAAACCACCCTCAATTCCACGGCAAGCAAAAATATGACTTTTTTTTCCCCTGTGGATTCATCTTTGCTCCCTGATACATGGATTTATTTCTCTTTACTAACTTTTTAATAACTGCACAAATAACACATTGGTTAACTAAAAAAAAAATGACAAAACTAGAAGTTTCATTAAAACATCCATATATTCCATTTTATTTACTGCTTCTCCCTTAAGTGTCTCTGGGGAAGCAAAACCGACCAGGTCCTTGACTCCAATGAGCTTATATTTTATCAGAGAAAAAAAAAAAAAAGTGAATACAAAGCTGCAGAGGGAATGTAAAAATTCAGATGGATATGTGCTCGGGAAGAGATTTATATGGTCAAGTAAGTCGGTAAGATCTGAGACAGCTGCCGAGGGAGTGAGGCTTGGGCTGAGATCTGAGGAAGGCATAGGAAGGAACCAGGAGAAGATGGAGCAGTTCAGGCAGAGGGATGACACGGGCAAACAGCAGAGGTAGGGAAAGGCCAGCCTGCAGGGGGCAAAGGCCATGGGATTTTAAATGGAGCGGCAGCGTATCACTAGGCATATTAAAAACAAAACAAAAACAGGAACGAGATAAAACTACGCTAGGAAGCCTTTTGTATTGGCCACACTAAAGAACGTAAGGCAATCTGACCATTTGAGTCATTGCTCAGCCGCAGAGTTAGTGAAAGAACTTGAACTAGATTTCATTTTTTCTCTGATTTTCATGTAGTATAATTAAAAAAAAAAAAAACCCTCAGTGATACCACTATATATAATAAACTATGATACCACTAAAATACCCAGTGGGAATCAACCCCCCAAGATATGAAAGTGATTATTTGACAACAAATGGCAATAATATATTTTTCTATTAAAACTTTTAAATGCAAAGTACTCGAGGAAAAGAAACTTGATGAAGTATCTAGAGTTTTGCAACACATACTGATGTACACTGACAGTGCTTACTTACATCTGCCTTACAACCGGCTTCAGCTTTTTCCAAGAAATAGCTAAAGGAAGGCATTCCTTCTATCTCTTCCTGATTGCAGTTAATTTATGTCATACTGTATTATTTATTAGCTAACATAACAAAAATCTGTTTTACCCGTCCTACAGATTACGAGGTTAATTATTACAATAGGAAAGGAAATCCTACAACTAAATACAGACTCTCCAAGGGAAGCCGGGTTTTCTCCAAATTTGTATTACTGTTTATCTTTCCCTTGTCTATCCCTACTCATACCATACGTGCACCATCCATTTCCACAAACATCCAGAGACACAAATGTGCTTGCACACATAATGACAGAAACCGATGTTAGTGGAGAGCTCACGAATGATCAGCATAGCTTTAAGCGCTTGACGTGCAATACCGTGCCTGTTCCATGCAAATCCTATGAGGAATACAGAATTATCAACTCGATTACGAATGAAAGAAACTCCACAACGAAAGAAAGCAAAAAGAAGCATGTGAGAAATTAGGAAGGTGGAAGAACCACATTCCCAGTTACTGAGGGTCTAGAGTAAATTTTTTAAAAAGCTTTGAGTTAAAAAAAAAACAAAAAACAGAAATATACAACTGCACACAAAGGACAACTTTGCAAACTGAATTAACATTATTATTATTATTATTATTATTAATTATTATTTCATTATTTGTGATGAGTAGATAATGAACTAGTCTGGCCAAAAAAAGAACAGTTATTCAAGTATTCAAGAAAGGACAAAGTTCTAGAATCCAGTTTGTAAACTGAAGATCAAGCAAAACATTGTAAACAGCACCAGTGGTAAATAGATCCTAGTTTGACAGGTCTCGGTAGATATCTTCTCCTTGGATATATTATAATCAAAAATTACAGGCAGTTTCCCTTGCTTGGGTTTTCTTGTTTACATTAACTACTGAGACTCTTTAGAGCTTAAATACCATACGGAGACCAGAGTCTTGCTGACTATTCCAGCATAGTGTGTGCACAGCAACTTTTTTAAGAAGCATAATAGTTTTAGCAAAGGTGCCTTGGGCATATTATGAAGATGCTATTAGAAGCATGCTGCTTTCATAGTTATTGATTCTCATATGTATCTGGTAAGGGCTGAACATCCATACATATTTGTTTATTGGCATTATGCCATAAACATCCTTGAACCTACACGGAGCCAAACTCAGCCATGAGAAACAGAAGGTTAATTCCTCCAAAATGTGACCATCCCTGGGTCGGTAGGAAACGAGTACAAGATAATGAAACTAATTGCTTAGCAAATATTTGGGAATGTGTCATTACCTTCACTTAACTACTTGAAATTATCCAAATCTAGTTCCATAAGGCTGTTGTGCAAAGCAATTTCTGATAAATAAATTCATTCACGTATTCATTCCAAATCATTTATTTATCTTCCTTTGCACTGCCCTTGGAGGTGGCGGTGATCTCTTATTTGAAAAAGTAGCTAGAATGAAGCATCTTTTGAAAACTGGTATCATGTTAAGGATGGAAAATACATCTGACATTAGACAAACCAGTATGTCATAATTAGGCATTAATCATAGCACTCAAGGTGGGGAAAAAAAGTCAAGAGCCAGATTTTAAAATCCAATGTTGATTATAAAAGCAACACAATGACAAAGAACCTGTGCCCAGCAGCACCCAACAGTTGCTGGTATCCCCAAGTGAGTAACCAGAAATGCAAAACATTATTTTACTAGACTAACTGGGCACACCATTCCCTCCAAGACTAATAAAATCATTTTGGCAAAAGCAGCTGACATGTGGGACACGACAGTCAAGCCTGATATTGTAGAGCCAAAGAAAGAGAAGGAAATGAGAAGCTTTATTTTCTTAGAATCTAGCAGGACTCTTAGACAACATGGATGTGCTGCATATCATGTTTTATAAATAAAGACAATAAAGCATATCTCTCATGCTTACTAAGAATTGTACTGACTGCAGTCAAATATTGACTTCTTAGTCGTGAATTAGATTTTGGACAACGATGAAAAAAATTCTCATTGCAATTATGAAGTTCAACTCATTGAGCATTCTGTTATTTTTTTCATCATACATCACTTCCAGAAAATTAGATTTGTTTACATGGCTTATAAGTCAGTTATGATATTCAATGGCAACAGGAAAATGGATATTACTCAATATTCAAGAGAGGGTACAGGCAAGACAGAGGGATGGTGATGATGATGATGATGATGGATAAGACACTTGGACTTTAAGTAGCTTCACTATGATGAACAAGAAAAAAATATCTACTCAGTAATTATAAAACACAGGATAAGCACAAGCTTATAGTTTCAAATAATAACAATTGAGGCATGATTAATTCATTCAGGTATGGGGCCGCCTGGGTGGTTCAGTGGTGGAGCGTCTGCCTTCGGCGCAGGGCATGACCCCGGGGTCCTGGGATCGAGTCCTGAGTCAGGCTCCCTGCATGGAGCCTGCTTCTCCCTCTGCCTGTATCTCTGCCTCTCTCTCTATGTCTCTCGTGAGTAAGATAAAATAAAACATTTTTTTAAATCTTTCAGGTATGGAGAATTAGTATATAATTCATAAAATGAATGTGTGAGGCCGCCTTAAAGGATAAGTAAGACCTATCAACATAACACATGAGGATATAAGTATTTTGGGAATGTATGAAGAAATGGCCTGATCAGATTTCCAGGCACGTGAGAATACGTCCTGTGATGATGGTGAGAAACGCAATTAAATTAATGCACGACAGGGATCCCTGGGTGGTGCAGCGGTTTAGCGCCTGCCTTTGGCCCAGGGCGTGATCCTGGAGACCCGGGATCGAATCCCACATCGGGCTCCCGGTGCATGGAGCCTGCTTCTCCCTCTGCCTGTGTCTCTGCCTCTCTCTCTCTCTGTGTGACTATCATAAATAAATAAATAAAAAAATTAAAAAATAAATAAATAATTAATTAATGCACGACACATCAATTTCTTTGTGGGAGAAATGGGGTTATTTGTCTGACAGCCAAGACTGTGAATATCCTTTCTTCTTTGTAGTAAAAGAACACCTCTGATATGGGTGGTAATATGCCCAGGTACAACTATCTCTATTTTTAGTGAGACTCACACTAGCTGAGTGAATGGCCAATGAAATGCAGTAGAAAGCCATTAAGCAGGACTTCCACAAACTCTTTTTAAAGGGAATTAAAACAAACAAACAAAAAATAAAATAAAATAATAAATAAATAAATAAATAAATAAATAAATAAATAAATAAATGGAATTCAAGGGGCACCTGGGAGGCTCAGTGGTTGAGTCAAAGGCAAACGCCCAAGGTCGTGACCCTAGGGTCCCAGGATCGAGTCCCACGTTGGGTCCCGCATGGAGTCTGCTTCTCCCTCTGCCTGTGTCTCTCATGAATAAGAAAACATTTTTTAAAAACATAAAGGGAAATCAATTAGAAGGCTTCTTTTGCCCTTCCCTTTCCTTCCTTCTTCCCGTCTTAAACACTGATTGGGTGACTGGTGTCCCAGCAACCACATTTCAGCATGAGAACCAGGGTCATATTTTAGGGATAATGGAGTTTAAGACCGATGCCAGTGACACTGGGACCACAACATCAGGTTTGGACAACGTACCTCTGTGTTTCTAGTTATGTGTGAGAAGAATACATTTATGTCTTGTTGAACTCAGTATTTTTAAGATTTCAAGGTACAAAAGTAACCCTGAAGATGTATACTGAGGTTCACAAATTATTTGCACACAAGGATAAGTTTAATTTCTGAGGCGTATTAGGCACTTAACATTTGCAGGTAAGTGAGTCTATTACGATACACTGACCGTGTCGCCAGAAAATTGAGGAGCTTCATTTAGATACGTACGTTCAAGCTTTTTCTTGGAGAAGCAGGACTAGTTAGTATTCACAGCCACATCTATGGAAACCCAGGGGGGATTTGTTGTAGAATGATTCTAAAACTTTAACATGCAACAACTTTTAAAAGAACTTTACTTTGATATGCAAGTGCTACTCAAGCATCATCAACTTTGAGATTTCCAGATATCTTTCTTGCTCTAGGACCAAAAAGCACAAAGTCTGTGGAACATGAAAGTAATGAAAGTACCTAAGCATCTGTCAAAACCTCCCACGTATTCCAACCTGGTCTCATGGCCTGAGCCCGGGGCCTTCCTTCTGACCAATACGCCCATCCTGTGCTTATTTTCAGCTCTTTCTTTGTGTCTTTTTTTTTTCCCCTGATTTTGCCAAGTCAGAGTACCTGAGGTCTGTGCTTGCCACACGAAGGTTTTCCAGTGAATTGCTAAAATTATTAAAAATCTGTGTGAACATTTGTTGGGATTTGTTACAAGCCACCTATTCAAAGGGGAGACAAAGTGGAGCCCATATTGAGAGAAATGGAACAGATGGTTAAAAACAAGCAATCTGACATTCCTGGACAATTGCAATGTTTATGTGAATGAGAGAGAGGAGATAAGATACTTTTTTCTCTCCCCACAAAAGAACATCACATTAGAATTTTCAAATAACTTTTTCTATTACCTAGTTTTATCCCAGCATTACCATCTAAAAAAGGCAATCCGAAGGTCATTTTCCATTGTTATTTTTTAACAAATGAGAATTCTGAGGCTCTAAGAAGTTAAATAACTTGTTTAAATTACTGTAGGTAGTAAGTGCCTTATTTTATTCCTAGGACTTATTACTACCAAGGAATTGATTTGCAAATACATATTTATCTTTCCGTGAAACGCAAGTGCAATAAAGTCAAGTTTTGAAACGTAAGTACAATAAAGTCAAGTTTTTGCTGTTTGATTTACCTCCAAACCACCTGCGATGAGAACAGCCACCGTCTCTTAGTGGGTTACAAAACTAACAAGTGTGTGTGCATTGGTGTGTGTGGACAATACGGTGTCAGAAGAGTGAACGGCGGGCTGCGTGACTGTA
Source organism: Canis lupus familiaris (assembly GCF_011100685.1). NCBI lineage: Eukaryota > Metazoa > Chordata > Mammalia > Carnivora > Canidae > Canis > Canis lupus. The sequence continues at coordinate 86,761,162 of NC_049226.1, read as the reverse complement.
AGACCAGGTTATCCACGACGCCGTGACTTGTGAGTTGTTTTCTTATCATGGTACCATTGCAAGGATTAGAATATCTGAATCCTGTCTGAAATTCAGTTCTCTTCCACATGAAAAGGAAGACATGCAAGAGCCGAATGGGAATCAAAGTTGCATTTTATCCATAGATGTCTAAGTGGTTAATATTCTAATTCAGATCCCGATTAAACAGCTGAGTAGAAACCCTGATCAAAAACAAAGCCTAATTACAACCTTTGTTCCTCCCCTCTGTCTAAATAATTGCGAGCAATATGCTTAGCTGTAAATGGAAGAGAATGAGAGGCAGGGTAACCCGGAGGAGGAAAGGGAGACTGGCTCACCCCAGCGGTAAGCCTCAGCTCAAATACACCCATTTCGACTGTGGAAAAGACAGTTTGGCTACTGTCCTCTGTGGGTGTAGGACCGAAAATGACTGTTTATGAAATGAATGTGGGGCACCTGGGGAGCTCGGGGGTTGAGCCTCTGCCTTGGGCTCAGGGCGTGACCCTGGGGTCCTGGGATGGAGTCCCCTATCGGGCCCCCTGAGGGGAGCCTGCCTCTCCCTCTGCCTGTGTCTCTGTCTCTCTCATGAATAAATAAGTAAAATATTTTCCAAAAATGAATTTTAAAGAGGGAAATGTGTGAGAGTATTAGGGAAGAGTCTGGGTTTTTTAGTGTGGGTTTTGTGTGTGTGTGTGTGTGTGTGTGTGTGTTTTCTTTTTTACCATTTAAGACAATAATCCCACTCATTATTTTCTGCAGCCAAATTCCACTATGTTCTGACCAGTCTTATCACCAATATGTTTCTTAGAGGATAAGGACAGAAGAGGAGGTTCATAAAGGACTTCAGCGTGCAAATCTATCTTGTGCAAAGGAAGGAATATTTGGGGTCATCTCTTCTAGAATCTTCCCTTATTAATCCTGAACCAAAAATCTACAGGTGAGCAAATTCCTCTGGTTTATTGTTGTTATATGGAGGAAGGATAAAAGGAGGGACTGATTCTCTGGAGACCAAAATAAAAGAAAGTAATTAAAATTTGCCTCAAACCATATCCTTCCAGAAGGCCTGTGTGCAACACGGTGCTTTGGTGTGCCACATACAAAGTTCACAGTATCTCTCCCTTCTGGAAACTCACAATCAGACAGTGATACTGAAAAAAAAAAAAATCAATGGCAATATGAGATGAAATTGTAGAAATGATCAAGCAATTACATCTCGTTCAATCTGAGAGCTTAGACACTCTGCATGTCTTTTTCTACCATAAAAGTGATGTGCACTCAACGTGTCTTGATAATTGCCTCTGGTCGTCGTTTTAGTTTATGGAATGGAAAGACTTGTTAGGTGCTGGCAACGACCTTGGAGGTTTGCATAAAAGGTGAAAAGGTGTAGTTGATAAAGATTTACCAAGCCATCATTTTTATATGTAAAAACAATAGGAGGGTAAGGAAGACAGAATGAACTCTCCATGGTCACACACCTCAGTTAACGGCAAAGACGATCCATAACATGGGTGAGCTGAATCCTACACTATTCATTTTTTATCTCATATGTTCGCTTAATTAAGCTATTTCCAATTCAATGTTTTTGATTTATTGCGTTGCGTCCCTGTGTCAGCACATACACGCTTTTTACTTCCATGGCTTCTCCAGTGCAACCGAAAAGAGTCACACTTAAAATATAGTGAAAGGGACTGATAATTATAATTTACTTCTATAAGAATGGTGTCTGAATGTTCCTCTGGGCTATGCCTGGGCCATGGTAGGGTTCAAATATCTCTCAAAAATGGCAAGATAATCATAACTCAAAACTAACTTATATTCCTTTTCATTGCTCCTAATATAAAAATTTCCCATTTCTTTCTTTATTCTCTTTCAAGCACTTTGTTGTCTCAACACACTGTCACGAGTTGAAATATAAAAAGCAAATAAAGCAGGAAAGAGAAGGAAAACACCAAGTTTCTAGGTTTTTATATTTCAAAGCTACAGTCCTCAGGAAAACTATGAACATCAGGGTGTAGGAAAAAAATGGAAGAAAATAAATAAATGGGCACAGAAAAAGGAGAGAGTCTCCTCTCCCTACTTCTGACACCACCTCTTCTGTGGATCATGGAAAACAGTATTTTTCTGTGAAGGCAGGAAAAATGGATCACAGCAGAGTTATCAATAAGTCCTACATGGAGATGCAAAAAAAAAAAGGAAAGAAAGAGAAAGAAAGCCAGCCTCTTTCCTGTTTCTAGAGCAGAGTCTTTAGAGGACAGTAAGACGTGAGAGAGGGACAGCGTGCGTGGCCAGGGTAGGCAGATAGGAACAAAGTTACCCAAGTGGAAATGCTTGGGTCCCAGCAGGGCACGGAATCAGTATAGTATTCTAGTGCCTCCAAGTGGTAAATTTATGTAGTAAAGAAATCGTTCAAAATTGAAAGGTTAAGAATTACAGATTCCAGCATATCTGAATGAGGATCTATGTGCAAAAATTGGAAAATAAGAGCCATCTGCCTTCCCCACCCTAAATTTAAGTTATGTCCAGCCCTTCAGAAATGAAACTCAGACATCCAGTTTCCGGCCAAAATTTGAAAAGAAAAAAAAGAAAAAGAAAGCTTCAAATAGACTGAGATTAAGTTTCTGCCACCACAGTGCTGTAACGAACACTTACAATGGAAATAACCTTGATTTAATTCAAAAAGAAACAACAAAGAATACGACTTTGTGAACTGGATTCCATACCTGTCACAAAAGTAATAATCTCTCAAGATCCGACACTCTTCGACAAATTTTGTTGTTTCTCTGCATAAATTCTGCAATAAAGAAGTTACAGTCGATCATCTACCTCAAAGTATTTGCTGTGTGCCCTAGAAGCAAATTGTTTTATTATCAGATGGATGGACACTGATGCTGATGTCAGTCTGTGACATCTCTTGTTTGCATTTTTCAGTTTATGCAACCATTTTGGCCTGGTATAAGAGAGGGTATAGAATTCATAGTCTGATAATCCTGTGAAGAAAAAAAACTTATACCAGTAATTGTGTGATCCTCATGTCCCTTCTCTGTTAAATATTCACATCAATGCTATTCCATCTTTTGAAAAACTGCAGGGACCTGCTTTTATTGAGCATATGAAGTCCTCTATGCTTCTCAGGCTCCCACTTGACCCCAGAAGGCTCACATCTGTCAACGCCGTTTCTTCTTGAAGAGAATGACAGAAAGGAGAATTCTGTGAATCAGAATATTCCCTGTATCAGTAAACAGTATGTGTTCAGTCTTGTGTTTATCATAGAGGTTGACAGATATGAACTCCAAATAGAAAATGCAGAGAAAGAAAGAGGGTAAGAAGTCATCATTGGATTTCTTGGTAGAGTCAACATGTTGGAGATGCAAAATATGTGTTTTGACTCCCCTTCCTAAGCAATATTAACAACTTTCCATAATCTGAGGATGCTTTGCATAATTATTTTTTTTAAAAAAAAGATTGTATTTATTTATTCCTGAGAGACCCAGAGAGAGAGGCAGAGACACAGGCAGAGAGAGAAGCAGGCTCCCTGAGGGTGGCCTGATGTGGGACTCGATCCCAGGACCCCCGGGTCACTCCCTGGGCCAAAGGCAGATGCTCAACCACTGAGCCAGCCAGGCGTCCCTGCTCTGTATAATTCTTTCAAAATACTGCATTGTATTTTGTAATTCCATTTGTGTTTCTATGGCTCATTTTTTAAAATATCTGATCCACTAATTAAACAGTAAAGTCCACAAAAACAATGAGCACACCATTTTCTCTGTCTTACAATCCCAGAAATTATGATAGTACACGACACATAGTAAATGCTAAATAAATAATTTTGATTGGAATTTGAAATTGTCTTCTAAATTACAATTGTTTGAGTCAATCAGCCATTTGGCAAATGACTGATTAAGAATCATGATATAGGGATCCCTGGGTGGCGCAGCGGTTTAGCGCCTGCCTTTGGCCCAGGGCGCGATCCTGGAGACCCGGGATCGAATCCCACGTCGGGCTCCCTGCATGGAGCCTGCTTCTCCCTCTGCCTGTGTCTCTGCCTCTCTCTCTCTCTCTCTCTCTCTGTGTGACTATCATAAATAAATAAAAATAAAATAAATAAAAAATAAAATAAAATTTATAAAAAAAAAAAAAAAAAAAAGAATCATGATATATACCAGGTAAAGATGTACTGCATCCAATATTGTTAATGTGGAGGAAAAGCCAGAAATCTCTGTGTCCATAGCTAGAAATAATACCTTATTTCTGCAAAAGAAAATAGAATGTTATCAATGCTGATATTATGACATTAATAAATATTGACTAATAATACTTTTGTGTATGTGTGAGTCATCTCTCCTGCTAGAAACCTTCATTCCTGGCATTACAGACTAACAAAAGTCACACAATCCACTGAAGTGTGTATAGAACTTATAGTCTGTGATAGTGCTAGACCCTTTTATTTAATTTGATTCGGAAACTTAGGGCATTATTCCATAGCACAGATCCTCATTTTCTTAATTAATAAAACAAGGATGCTGACGTCAACAACAGTGCACTGATTAGATAGCCTAACTTGTAAAATATCCTAGATCTGTGCATAATAGGTTCTCAGGAAATACTAGCTCGAGTCCTCTCTTGTTTGCATTTTTCAAAAGCTGCCCTTGGGAGCACCTGGGTGGCTCAGTGGTTGAGCGTCTACCTTTGGCTCAGGTTGTGATCCTGGGGTCCTGGGATCGAGTGCCAAGTCGGGCTCCCCACAGAGAGCCTGCTTCTCCCTCTGCTTGTATCTCTGCCTCTCTCCCTGTGTCTCTCATGAATAAATAAAATCTTAAAAAAAAAAAAAAAACTGTCCTTGGAATTTTACATTTTATATAGCAGAATAAATTCCCCAAGGGACATATTTCCTACAGATGACAACTAGAAATCTAGACAAAATGCAAAGAGAGAGCAGTAGGGGAGAGAGAGAGGGAGAGACAGACAGACAGACAAGAATGGCCTCTAGGTGCTGGCGAGTGAACAAGGGTATGCATTTTGGAGTGAGCCAAAACTTGAAATTGGAGCCCAGCACAAGGAGAATACTCTGTCATTGCAGGTTTGGATTAAGGGGGGGTCACTATCCCAGTAGGGGGAGAACAGCTGAATCATTGTTTGAAAATGTACTATGTTTTGAAGGAAACAACCAACAAAACTAAAAGGCAACCAAGGAATGGGAGAGGATATTTGCAAATGACATATCTGATGAAGGGTTAGTATCCAAGATCTATAAAAGCAAACTTATCAAACTGAAGAACCCCAAAATAAATAATCCAGTTAAGAAATGGACAGAAGACATGAACAGACATTTTCCCAAAGAAAACCTCCAGATGGCCAACAGCCACATGAAAAGATGCTCCGCATCACTTGCCATCAGGGAAATAAAAGTCAAAACCACAAGGAGGTCCCACCTCACACTTGTCAGAACAGCTAAAATTAACAACAGGAAACAACAGATGTTGGCGAGGTTGCAGAGAAAGGGGAGCCCTCTTGCACTGTGGGTGGGAATGCAAACTGCCTCAGCCACTCAGAGAACAGTGTGGAGGGTCCTCAAAGAGCTAAAAATAGAACTGCCCTAGGACCCAGCAATTGCACTGCTGAGGATTTACCCCAAAGGATACAAAAATACTGATTTGAAGGCACATGGATCCCGATGTTCACAGCATTGTCAACAATAACCAAATTATGGAAAGAGCCTAAATGTCCATTAACTGGTGAATGGATAAAGAAGATGTGGTGAATATATACACATATGTACGTATAATGGAATATTAGCCATCAAAAAGAATGAAATCTTGCCATTTGCACTGGCATGGATGGAGCGGGAGTGTATTATGCTGTGAAATAAAACAGAGAAGAACAAATACTATACGATTTCCCTCATATGTGGAATTAAAGAAACAAAACAGATAAACATAGAGGAAGGGTGAAAAAAGAGAGGGAGGCAAACCATGAGAGACCCTTGACTATAGAGAAGAAACTGAGGGCCCCTAGAAGAAAGGTAGGCAGGGGATGGGCTAAATGGGCGATGGGTATTAAGGAGGGCGCTTGTGATGAGCCCTAGGTGTTAATTGTAAGGGATGAATCACTAAATTCTACTCCTGAAACCAATATTACACTATATGTAATTAACTAGAATTTAAATAAAAACTAAAAAAAAAAGAAAAAGAAAGTATATTATGTTTTGGACTGAGGGAGGAATCCCAGAAAAGAGAGGGATACACACAAAGTAGGACTCCAAATTCTGTGTGTAAATTCTGCCCAAATCTCCCTTTGTCTAGCGAGCTGCTTTCAAGAAATTTCAAAGGATCAAACAAATTAAAATACTTTTCGACCTATCAAGAATGATGAAACTATCCCCGTAGCTTCCTCAAACCTCAAAATATTTTTTCAGAAAATATTTCGAACAAATTCATGTCAACAAATTTGACAACAGATGAAATGGACAAACTCCTTTAGAAAATCAAGATACAAAATTGATGCAAGATAAAACAGAAAATCTGGATAGCCCCAGTGTATTCAAAAAATTGAATCTGTTACTAAAAAAAATGTTACCAAGAAAATGTGAGCCCCAGATGCTTTTGCAGGTAAATTCCACCAACCATTCAAGGAAGAAACAGCCCTAATCTTACACATAAACTTTCAGAATATATATATATATAGAAGAGAAGGAAATTCTGAATTAATTTGAAGAAGCCAACATAACACTAATATCAACAACTTGACAAAAACATTTTTATAAAAGCAAATTACAGATTAATGTTCCCAAGAAGACATGTGCAAACATCTTTAATAATTGTAAATTAAATCCAACAATATACTAGAACAATAGCATATCATGATCCATTAAAGTTTGTCCCAGAAAAGCAAAGTCAGAATAATATTTGGAAATCAATTAAAATAATTCACCATATTAACAAAAGAATAGCCATAGAATCATGACAACAAATACAGAAAAAGTATTTGACATGTGTCGACACCCAACACCCATTGAAAATACAAACTTTCAGAAAATTAGGGACAGAATGAACTTAGTCTTTCAGATAAAGGGACTTATACAGAAAACTGAGACTTAACATCAGAGTAAATACTGAATGTTTTCTAATAATACTGGAAACAAGGCAACAATGTCTACATGGATCTAACAGAATGTGGATGTGTGTGTGTGTGTGTGTGTGCATGTGTGTGTAACTGTGCACATAATGTGTTTTCAACAAAATTGTCAGGGTAATTTGTTGGAGGAAAAGTTTTTCCAGCAAACTCTGGATGGAAATGTTTGATATCCATATGGAACAAAAAATAATAAATTTGTCCTTTACCTCATACCATATGCATAAATTAAGTAAAACTTGATCATAGTCCTATACATAAAAGTCAGACTTCTATATCTTCTAGAAGAAAACATGGAAGAAAATCTTGATGAACATACATAACAGGCATTTTTTTTAGATCAGATATACTTTTTTCTAAAGATTTTATTTATTCATGAGACACACACAGGGAGAGAGAGAGGCAGAGACACAGGCAGAGGGAGAAGCAGGCTCCCTGTGGGGAACTCAATGCGGGACTCGATCCCAGGACCCTGGGATCCTATGAGCTAAAGGCAGATGCTCAACCGCTGAACCACCCAGGGTCCCAAGGATACACTTTCAAAAGTACAGCTTGGCGGCACCAGGGTGGCTCAGTGGTTGAGCATCTGCCTTTGGCTCAGATTGTGATCCAAAGGTCCTGAGATCGAGTCCAGCATCAGGCTCCTTGTAGGGAGCCTGCTTCTCCCTCTGCCTGTCTCTCTGCCTCTCTCTGTGTGTCTCTCATGAATAAATAAATAAAACCTTTAAAAAATATTTAAAAAGAGTACAGTTTGGAATTAGTGATTTTTTTTTAAATGTTACCTTCTTCAACAGATGCATATTTGTAAAACATTTCTGATAGAGGAGTCTAATCCAGTGTAGACCAAAAAACCAAATTTGGAAATGGGCAAATGACGTAAATAGACGTAATGGAGTTCAGGAGATCCTACCCCAAAATATGACACTGTGGCACACTGAATACTTTAAGCTAAGCTAATTTGAGAAATTGCATCTGCAGGAAGAAATTTCTGACCTTCCTCTGAAATAGCTCATAAAACCCTCCATGAGACATGCCCTCCCTGTACTTGGGGAAAAGGAACATGCTTATCTCCAAGACGCCTAGAAGCAATCTGAACAGGACTTGCTTGGTCCCCTGGCTTACGACCTTTAGATCTTGTCCTTTTCTCTCGCCTCATTCTTCCATCACCCCACTTTTCATCAAGTTTCGCATTAGAACACTCAAGTTTCACTGCTTCCTGGGGTTTCTTACCCTAAGAAGGCTCTTGTGTCCTACAAAACTGACATTAAATACATTTGCATGCACTTCTTTATATCCTGTGTCACAGGGACCCCAGCCAATAAATTGGAAGAGTAGAAGAAAAAGAAAGTTTCCTTCCATACAGGCACCCCACAAAGTGAAGAAAAACGATTGAACCGTAAGGGAAAAAAAAAATTCGATATTATTAGGCATCAGGGAAATGCAAACTAAAACCCCAGTGCCACGACACACCTATTAGGAGGGTGAAAATTAAATGAGTCGATGGTACCAAGAACATTAGCAAGAGCAAGAGCATTGACAAGAGCTCACATACATGTTGGCAAAAATATTAACTGGTAATACCACTTCTTACAACTCTTTTAAAACTTCTCTAAAATGTCAAGCATGCAGTCACAATATGACCCATATTTAGCAAAGATAAATGAAGATGCATGTTCACACAAAGTCTTGCACATGATGACTGCAACAGCTTTATCTTCTAATAACCAAAACTCTAAATGCTGCGGATGTCATTCTAATTTATTAGACAACTTGTAGTTGGCTCTCTCGGTTAAAAAATAAAAATAAAAAAGAGGAAACAGGGAAGGAAGAGGGAAGGAGGGAGGCCTAAAAGCATGGGTGCATTTTAAAAATATTTTATGATGGGGGATCCCTGGGTGGCGCAGCGGTTTAGAGCCTGCCGTCGGCCCAGGACCTGATCCTGGAGACCCAGGATCGAGTCCCACATCGGGCTCCCTGCATGGAGCCTGCTTCTCCTTCTGCCTGTATCTCTGCTTCTCTCTCTCTCTCTCTGTGCCTCTTGTGAAGGCACAGAGAATAAAAAATAAAGAGAATTCTTTATTTAAAAAAAATAAAGAATAAATAAATAAAAAATAAAAATATTTCATGGAGTGAGGAAACCAGGATACAGAAGAATGCATGCCACAGGCAAGCATAAAATCACACATAGTAAAAAAAATAAATAAATAAATAAATAAATAAATAAATAAATAAATAAATAAATAAATAAATAAATAAAATAAAAAAAAATCACACATAGTGAGATACAAAGAGAAGAGCGATGGCCCGGTGACATGGAGAAACTTGGGCGTGATGCAAGTGTTCTGTGCCATGATGGTGGTGGTGGGTCTGCTTGCTTACTGCACCTGCCCACACTCACTGTTTGTACGATTTAAGTGGATTCAGTTAATCATATATTACACATGCTTGTAATACACATAAAACACCACAGTAAAACGGATTAAAGAAAAAACTCCCATGAGCAAACATGAACCTTGGACATAGAACATTATTGAATGAATGAGTTTATTCCGATTTCCTCTCCAGCAGAGAAATGCCCACTTACATAGTATTCCAGGCTGAAAGATGGATACAAAAATAAGAAATGAGTGATTGAAGTATATAATAGGACTTTTAACAAGTAAGATATAGACGTAATGCACATTTTCAAAATTAAAGAAAATAAGGCCCACCCCCAGAAAGAAGGAAGGGTGGGGAAGAGAAAAAGAGAAATATGGTTACAAATCCATTTAAATTCCGAATCCTGCCAGCCCCATCTCCAAACTGCTTCCACCCCTTCCAGTTACGTGATGGGGGTTTGAAGTGTTTGAGCTGCACTGAGTTGGGCTCCTCTCACAGCTAATCATCCCTAACGGATCTTCAGTGGACATGCATATATCCGTGTTCTGGAATCGCTATTAAAATTCTAAACTAAATAATAATAATAATCATAATAATAAGTATATAATAAATAAATAAAATTCTAAACTTTCTGGGATCCCTGGGTGGCTCAGCAGTTTAGCGCCGCCTTCAGCCCAGGGCGTGATCCTGGAGACCCGGGATCGAGTCCCACGTCGGGCTCCCTGCATGGAGCCTGCTTCTCCCTCTGCCTGGGTCTCTCTGCCTCTCTCTCTCTCTGTGTCTATCATGAATAAATAAATAAATAAATAAATAAATAAATAAATAAATAAATAAATCTTAAAATAAAATAAAATAAAATTCTAGACTTCCTGAACAAAACTTATTTGATGCTTTTAATAAATGGTGCTCACTCAGTTGGATACCCACATAGGAAACATATATCTCGCCCTCACCTCTTATACTCAAAAGTCAATTTGCGATGGATTGAAGATCTAAATATGACAGACAAAACAGTAAAGCGTCTCGATACAAATAAAGGGCAGCGAGCATCTTTATGAATTGAGGTAGACACATGCATGTGTATGTGTGTGTGTGTATGGTATGTTCACCAATAGGATACACACACACACACACACACACACATATGTGTGTGTGTGTGTGTGTGTGTAAAATATTCCCTAGTAACTCTATTCATGTTAACGAAGCATGAGAAATTTATGGGATGTGCTAAGGGCCGGATTCTTAGCCTGCATGCTGGTTACCATGAAACATTCAGTTCATGAAGCTTTACTAAGCTGAATACTTACGGTATATGTACTCTCCCCCATATATAATACAGTTTAGTAAAAAAACATAAAACATCACAATATCTGGCATAGATATAGTAATTAGCCGATGAATCCATATGTCGTTATTATTGTTGTTATTTTTTTTTTCTTTTAATGATTTTATTTATGTATATCAGAGAGAGAAAGAGAGGCAGAGACCCAGGCAGAGGGAAAAGCAGGCTCCATGCAGGGAGCCCCACGCAGGACTCGATCCCGGGTCTCCAGGATCACACCCTGGGCGGAAGGCAGGTGCCAAATCGCTGAGCCACCCAAGGATCCCCAATTATCGTTGTTATTATAACTACGTATGTCTTCCTTGGAAATTATGGTCTGAAAAATGTCTTGTGATCTCTACTTGTGCTACTTTATAATTTGTTTTCATATACATTTATCTTAGAAATTTTCATGTTTAAAAAAAATAATGTTTTAACATTTCTCTCCTTTTACTGTGAGTTCCTTAAAGCGGGAATTCTGATTTGCTCTTTTTTTTTTAATGTATCTATCACCCTACAATAATATTAGTGATAAAGACAAGTGCGTGCATTCACACACGTGCAAACACATGCAAACACTCATGTAAAAAGAGTCCCTCTCATTCTCTTGAATCCTGAATGCAGGTAGGGAATTTTAAAAGGACACATGGCAGGGATGATCATCACTCTCTTCTGCAGTGCTTTGACGTTTATGTGGCACTCGTCTAATTGTAAAAAAATAACCCAACCATTATTGAATCATTATTGGTTTATTCATTTTATGTTCATTGGTTGAAATTTGCACCATGTGCATGTTCGTTGTTTAGAGACTTAGGTGCACAACGTTTTATTCCTAGAAGTAAAACAGGAGCATCTAGAGAAACTAGAATAATTACTGAAATTTTTTAAAGTGCATGTGTGTAAGCACTAATGTTCCCCTGCTTCTCTTATTACATGATTTAGCCTTGTTTCTTTCCTTTTTTCCTTAATTCCACAGGAGCTAAGGAGTGCTTCTGTGCTAAGTGATAGAACAGAGCATACACAGAGAATTCAAAGTACTGCAAAAGGTATTTATATCCTTATTTATTATTAATAGTAATGATAAAAATAACTACAATCTATTGATCACCAAACCTATAGTCACCATTGTGGTAAAAGATTTATATTACAGCAAATTCTTATTCTGATATATATATGTATATTTTATTTCTGCAGATGTAGAAACTGATGTCTAGCGTAATATAAAACATACTCAAGGTCACATAGTAAATAAGGGGCAGAACCGAGATTTAAACGCAGACTCTATTGACTTGTTCTGTATTTCATCGCCAAGGATCGAATTCCAGAATAACTTGCAAATAATTTATTTTCTTCCTTTCTTCAGTTCTTCATCCCTCGCCCTCCTTCTCTCTCTCTCCTTCTCTCTTTCTTATCTCCCTCCCCCCTTCTCCTCTGAGATCAAAGGAAGAGTTTATATTGTAGATTTAATAAAGGCTCCTAAGATAAAATGGGTTTTCTGTGGGCTGTCAGGAGGAAATAGTCCAAGTTGAGGAAAAATGAAAAGCGGAGCCCAGAGATGAACGCCCAAGCAGGGCATATAGGAAGAGAAAACAATCCAATTCAGCCTGAGTGTAAAATGGATCAGGGTCTGTGAGAGGAGGTGGTTATTTTGAAACCATCCCATCATTCACTTAGGCCCGGAGGCTTGATGGGAACAAAGTTTTGGTGATGCCCTTACTCCTGTTCCTCTTGGAAGTAGGAACAATGAAGCATAGCAGAAAATCCGTTTCATCGTGACACCCTTATGGGAAAAATGAACCAATAGGAGACCTGGCTTTGCAGCAGATTCTGCATACCTCCCTCCAAGTAAGTTCAAAGGTCATGGGCTTCACCTACCTGCCACTTAAACTCAGGGCATGGCTCTCCAGGGAGGTGGCGGTGAAAGGAACATGAGCAAGAAGTACCTGGTCAGTGAAAGAAATCTGTGAAAATGCGTAAGGATAACTGTCACCAGCTACTGTGTATGTACAGGGGTTTTGGAGAACGGAAACAATGACTCGTGAAGATGTCCAGAGACCTTGCTGAGAGTTACGGGCGTAGACCTTGGGTGCTTTTTTTAAGGAAAAGGAAACAAACGAAACCACAATTAATATTGCCCATCAGTTCAATCAATGGGACCTAGGAAGTCCCATTATTGTTTTCCCTAAGTACGAATCGGTGACTAGTGTGAACCATGTAGAATCTAGAATTCATCAGTTGTGTAGATATCTTTGCCAACTTTTACTTCTTCCATTTCTCTTTCCTTCTCTCCTTCCTACCTTCCTGCCTTTCCTCCCTCTCTTTCTTTTTGCTTTGTAAGAATGTGATCTTGACTATGTCTCTAGACATGATAGCAGGAAAATGAGATGGTAAACACTTCAAGGGTAGATGTAAGCAATTCAGATTTAAAGTCTCAAAAATTCTGCTCCATTTGCGTGTGCGTGTGCGTGTGTGCGCGTGTGATGCGCATGCATGCATGTGTGCACCTTGGATAATGCACCGAAGTTCAGAACGTCTCAATGTCCCCTATTACTGTAGGTGGACGGATTCCTGCCATCCGTCTGCTACTGTGCATTCCCTCAATCCTCATGGAAATTATCTGAGGTAAGTACCATTATTTCCCCATCTTATAGAAGAAGAAACTGAACTATAGTGAGGTCATATTACCCCAAAGTGGCAAGTTCAGGATGTTAAATAAGGTCGCTGTCTTAAATTGCCCATTCCGATCAGAAAGTCAGAGAAATGTAACGATGAAAGGGCTTGTCCTTGTATCACACAAACTTTGACGTTACCAAGACTTTAGTTGACTGAGTCCATTTTTTTTTTTTTTTTTGCAATATGCCATGCTGATTATTTCCTACCCATCAGACGATATATCTAGGGAAAATATGATTTGCGAGCCGCCGTGATAAATGGAAATCTAAAATGCTGGTTGTCTTCCAAGCGCTTTACGGTTTCCAAGAGCTGATCTAATTTAAGTCATTGTAGAAGAAATTAAGCGAGTACAATTTGGTGGACATCTCCTTATTTTGTTGACCCTGCTCAGACACAAATGATCATGCTCCACCAGCCAGCCGGGCGCTTGCAGAGCTCTTTGCCGACGTGGTAGACGGAAAGCTTCTCGCTGTCAGAACAAAGCTACCTACGAGCTGCCTTCTCTGGTCACCCATGCTCTGAACTCTAGCCATTTCAAAAGAAATCAGCACCAGTGGCTAGGGAAATGCCTGCTGGGAAGCCAGTGGCGAGAAATCATGTCTCCTTAGATGAGAAAATATGTGGCAACTACACCACTTACCGTTATGAATGAGAACGCCTTTGGCAAGTTTGGAAGGGCAGCGGCAGAGCGGGACTTCTGACACTGAGTGCATGCTCTTGATTTCCAGTGAGGGGTGCTGCACATGAGTAAAGAAGAGGATCATGAAAACTGGCTGAGCACAGACAATGCGTGAGTTGGTGAAATGAGCTGAGCTTTGTTGACAGCAGGTCCAGCTCGTTTGCATCTTTCCTAACGCTATTTTCATAACATCCCTATGCAAAAAGGGCCTATACCATATCCACCCTTTAGAGAGGAGGGCTAAAGTACACAGAAAACCATTAATTTGCTCAAGACACACACTAGTCTTTTGGAAACACGCAAGACTCAAACCCAGGTGTTCTCATCACGGAGCTCAGGCGATCGCATTCGACACCTCCGTGTCTCTCTGGTAAGAGATGTCAGAGTCTTCCTTTCACTTTATATTCATAATAATCTCATGGAATATGAACTGTCAATATTACCTGTAAGGGAGCAACGCGTCAGAGGGATAAGCTTTCCATAGTGACATAGCTAACAATGGATCAGAGAAGAATACTAACCCGGAAGGTAATTTTTTTCTGCTAATACTGATTATTCTGAATCTCTGCTTTTTGTGTTGTTAGGAAATGACTCCTTCTTTCTGAAATTCATCCCGTGGAAACTTAATCCTAGTCCTTCATGAAGGGGTGGTAAGTAAGACATTGAGGCTAATAAGAAGTTTAATTGTCACAGTTTCCAAATACTTTAACAATTTCAAAGCCTTCCCAAAAGAACTTTCTACTGCATTTGCATTCTCTTTCAAAGAAACCTCTCATGTGATTAGTGCTTTGTCCCCAGATGACAAGTTGCAAATGAGGCATTTTCCTTTAAAATGTTTTCAACTTGGGGAAATCATTTATCCAAGCAGGGGACTCTCCTCACTGACCCCAACACCTGGGAACCAGAAAACTTTGATCACCAGGCAATACTTCCTTGCATTTCAAAGAAATACCACAAAGAAAATTAGCATTGCAAGGTTTGTACTTGCAGCGGAGAGGAAGCATATTATTCTAAAGCTTTAGTATCTAGCCAGAGTGAGTAATCACAGGTGCTTCAATGCCTCTGGCATTTCCATCCCCTGGACTTACATGCTGATCTTGAATTAAAAATTGTATCCCTGTTATTTATTGAATCTTAACCTTAATGAAAATGTTTGACAGTAAAGCAATGGCATTGACGATGAAACTGAAGTATTCTTGCCACATGGCCAACTGAATATCACATTTGTAATTAATTTGTGACCTACAGAACCCCTTTCATGGTGACAGTTATAAGTATGCATATCACCTCGAAACACCAAGTGAAGAAATTTCACTTTCTAGAAGCTGAGCTTTGTGCGCATACAAAAACAAAAAGGCCAGTTTGTATTATAAGATTTAAGGGTTTTTTGGGCTTTTTGGAATATTTATAATTCTGGTAGATACCACTATGTTATTGCTGAAGTCTTTTTGGAAACGAGCACTGATGCAGCTTTTGATGTTGGGAGTGTGAGCAAGAGAGACACCATTCCTGGCATCATGAACCCCTCATACAATTGGTTCTAGTCTTTCTTTCTCTTGAAGAAATCTAAGAAATTGATACTCATGTCAACCATTTTACTCTAAAACTAAGCACAAGAGGTGATCCTTCCCCAAATCCACTTCCACAGTAAGTGTATCAATAAAACTTTCTTATTAGAATAGTTTCTAATTATATTTTTCTCTGGCTGATTTCCAAATCTAATTTCTTTCTTTCTTTTTTTTTTTTTTTAAGATTTTATTTATTCATGAGAAACAGAGACAGAGAGAGAGGCAGAGACACAGGCAGAGGGAGAAGCAGGCTCCACGCAGGGGGCCCAACGTGGGACTCAATCCCAGGTTTCCAGGATCACACCCTGAGCCGAAGGCGGTGCTAAACCACTGAGCCACCCAGGGATCCCCTAAATCCATCTAATTTCTTAGAAAGAACCTTGGTCCAGAAAACTTGGGGGAATTTCTAAGATTAAAAAAATCATAGCTATTCACCTGACTGTGACACGTCTGACCTCTTGTCTCT
The DNA here is from genome assembly GCF_011100685.1 of Canis lupus familiaris. NCBI lineage: Eukaryota > Metazoa > Chordata > Mammalia > Carnivora > Canidae > Canis > Canis lupus. The sequence goes on along the minus strand of NC_049226.1, from coordinate 86,744,930 downwards.
GCGTGCTATGACAGCATGGTAAAGGTGGTTGGGCATCCGCAGACCGGTAAAGATAACATGGTTTGTGATACGTGTTGCAGATTGTCGGGAAGACTTGAACTAAGGAGGCCATTGCCTCCTTACACAATATAAAAAAACAAGATAGGCAGTGGTAGGGACCACTGAGCCTTCCAGTGTGGAGAGGGATTGGGCTCGACTCTGAAGACAGCATGGACGGGTGGGAATCTACAGCCAAGGAGCAAGACCGAGGGTCAACAGATGTAAAATTACTTAGACGAAACCTCCGGGTTAGGTAAGGATGGATTCTTGCTAACCGATTCCTGCTGAAGGCGGGCCAGGGAGATCAGCCATTAGCTGAGACAGTCATCCAAGATCATTCCAGCTGAAAGCAGGGCTTTGAGAAGAAAAATGGCCTGGAAAGGTTTCTAAATATTCAAAGTATCTCCGCTTCAACAAGGTACAGGCTGTCACGCAATGTCCTGTCAAGTAGCCACTTACCTAGGTCTTTAATTTGAATCATTTATTTGTGTATCCTCCAAATTATTTAAAATGATAGCCGAATACTACCACTGCCTCATAGAAGTAGGAAAGGAGAATGCGAATATGAGGGAAGAAAAAAAAAAGTAAACAAAAGAAATATTTCTCAGAATTATAAGGGAAATAGCTTTTATTAAAATCGAAAAACAGATGCCTCTCTTAAAATATGAGGCTCAATCTAGATCTGATTTCCAGAAGATGTTAGAACCGGTGCACAAAACCCAAGCGTAGGTACTCCCCATTTCTCTGTGTGGGTAAATATATATTGTAAAACATAAAACATGTATATAGTTGCCCCATTAATAATGGGGCCAACCCCGTGCAGAGCAAAAATCTATGTATAACTTTTGACCCTCCAAGAAACTCACCTATAAACGGCCCACAGTTGGTCAGAAGCTGTATCAGTAACATGAACCGTAGGACCTTGGTATGTGATATCTATTATGGACGCTGCTCTCACAATAACACAAGCGAGAGAAAAGAAAATGTTATTAAGAAAATCATAGGGGTGCCTGGGTGGCTCCGTCAGTTAAGCGTCTGCCTTCAGCTCAGGTCACGATCTCAGGGTCCTGGGATCGAGCCCTGCATGCATCCGGGCTCCCCGCTCAGGGGGGAGTCTGCTTCTCCTTCTCCCTCTGCCCCTCCCCACCACTCTTATGCTCTCTCTCTCTCAAATAGGTAAATGATATCTTTAAGAAAGAAAAAAGAAAATCATAAAGAAGAGAAAATACACTTATAGTACTGTCCTGTATGGAAAAAAATCCGTGTATACACGGACCCACTCAGTTCAAGCCATGTCGTTCAAGGGTCAACTGTGCATAGAGCACACAGATACATGTATATTGGGGGCATGTATCTTGGATGAGAAAGCTTTTCTGGGAGGTTCAATTCTATTTTATCATAATTTCACAAATAAGCAAGTTGAAAATATAGAAAATAGACAGGAACTGCTTTATCACTAATTTGACATTTGAAAAACACACGCTGAGAGCAGAGAGCTAAAGAAAAGTCTACGTTTACTAGAAACAAAGAGATTACAGGGCTGAAATCTATGCTTGAGTCAAAAATGTGTTCCAACGTTCTCCCCTAGCATTCATGCAAGTGTTAGCATCACATAAATGCTGACTGCGTCTCCAAGTGCTGTCGATTTTACCTTAAAAATAGATTTGAATTCATTTACCACAGGGCACAGAGGAAGAAGAATGAATCAGGGGATCTCAGAGTGAAGATGCTTAGACCCAAGAGACAGAAGACATACAGGAAGTAAAATGTAATTGTGAGGGCAAAAAAAAAAAAAAAAATCATAAGATAAGATTGGATTTTTCAGTATAATTTTTCTGAAAATGCAATTTGTAACAAGTTATATTGTCTGTAAAAGAATCCCTACTGCACTTCTAATGTGCTTTTTTAGTATCTGAAACATAAAAGCACATCAGAATACATCATGTGCAAACCATGGCATTAAACAGATTAGAAAAACTAAATGTCATACAGTAACATGGTCGGTTCTTGTGCTGTTAATTTAGTAGAAAGGCAGAGAATCGCTGCAGGAAACACTCTCTCTAGTTATGCTCCCTGCAGCTAAAATACCGTGTGTACTTTTTTTTTGAAGGAACAATAACTTCGCTGAAGTGATAAATTTAAAGCTTATGTGGTTTTAGGATGGCACCTCAGCTAACTTATTCCTGAAGTGGGTTGTATATTGAGAGACATGGATGTTAGGTCGAACGAGAAAGGCCCCCGCTTCCTCCACTCCCAGAGTCCTCTGGCCATCACGTGTCCTTTGTTAGCCTCACTGGGCATCATCTATTCCAGTCAAATCAACACCTTGGATATAACCACTCTCTAGTCATTGACCTCCCACTCCGCCGAGTGTGTCTCTTGAAGGTTCTTGGTCTTTACGCAGCCTATGGTTAATGCACCACAAAGAAAGGGCCATTTTTCTACTTCACTTAAAAAAATAATACATCGAGACTTGACATTATCTGGCCACCAGGTCAGAAAAGTTAAATTGAGCATCAGGTATTCTCCAGCGGTCTTCAAGCGAAGTCCATCACTCCTGTTAATTAGAGCTTTTCATGTGGGTTCTGACCGAAATCGCCTCCGTTGCTTTCTTCGGCTCTCACCTCATTCTAATTAATCCCCTTGGATCATTACCCCAGCTCCAGCCTCCCAGCGTCATCCCTACCTCATGATTCATCTCATTAGGAAAACTGATAAGTGGGCCTACTACTATCTGCTAGGTAAGATGTACAGCGGTGAGCTCACCACTGAGCAGTTTGCTAATGATAAAGGATGGCCTTCCTTATGGCAAGCATTACAGAGGATCAGTGCCTAATGCCCTTTAACTTGGGTAATTAAGCACATCAACAGTAGAGATAATTTTTTCACAGTGGGGGTTAAGGAGAAACTGGAACAAAAAAAATATACCTTGCCCTGACCGAGCTGACATCTCTATAAAGCTTAAGCAGACTTCAGGAAGGTGCTTTACGTACCGGTGACTAAGCAGTATGTACTCTCCCGGCCTCCTAGATTCAGAACAAAATCCACTTACAGAAATTTTTAAACGTGAGCAATGGTATGTGGGGGGAGAACAATGATGCCTTCACCCCAGTCTCTGGAACCTGTGAACATGTGACCTTACAGGACCAAAGGGACTGCAGATGTCATTTAGGTTTTGGACCTTGAGATCAGGAGATTGTCTTGGAATGTCTGGCTCAGCCGACGGCAACTGCAAGAATCTTCAAGGTTGTGCTCAAGGGGAGACACGATATCCAAAGGATAGATAGTCAGACACATGCAAACTTGCTGGTTTTGAAGATGGAGAAAAGGACCTAAGACACAAGAAATACCTCAATCTTTAGAGAGTAGAAGAGGCAAGGAAAACCACATCTTTCCTGGAGGCTCCAGAAGGAACGTGGCCAGGTTAACATACTGATTTCGGCTCAGTGAAACCCCATGTTGGGTTTCTGACATACAGAGCTATAAGGTTCAAATTCTGTGCTTTCTTAAGCACTGAGTTTGAAATAATTTGTTACAGCACCAATGGAAAACTAATGCAGATAGGAATTTAGGAGAAAAGCTCCTTCAGTGGAGAACCACAGGGGCTTGTTCAAGATTGCATTCATAGCACCTATTTGTGTCTGCTGCATAAGAGAAGCTCAATTATTACTTTTTTTTAAAAATTTTTTTCAATTATTACTTTTTAATCAATAAATATTAATTGACCCCCTACTGGGTTCAGTGACCTGATGTAGCTACTATGATATGCATTGCTCATTGATGAGAAAATTAAAGTTCACCGAGGTAAATTACTGGTTTCGTCCACATAGGTCTAAAATAAATTAAAAATTCAAACCAAAAAAAAAAAATAAATAAATAAAAAATAAAAAAATAAAAAAATAAAAATTCAAACCACAGCTTGACAGGCTGAGGTCTATGGTTATAAAAATGTTCCTGATTTCTGTAATTGGCACTTAGCCTCCGAAACAGGAGGTTTTGGTTCTAGTCGTGCATCCTCCAAATTCTTACAAGTGATAACTGAAGTTCTCCTCTCTCTTAGACGAGGTTACAAACGACATGAAAAAGATACTTGGAGTTCTTCAAAAGGCAAAGTAGATAAAACTAACTTGTTTGTTAAAATAATGAGCTAACATCTACATGACACTTTCTACTTGCTGGCTGTGGCTCTGACAAATTTTCTTACTTTAACAACTTATTCTTCAAACATAATTCTAAAAGGTCCATGCTCTTGGTTGCCTCCCCTTGGATAAATGGTGAGAGGTAATAATAATAATAAATAATGATAATAACAAGAACAATAATAAAATAAGTTGCCTGAGACCATGCTTTATGAATGCCACAAGTGGGATATAAACCCACGAGATGTAGCAGCACAGGCCACATATTTCATGGCCCTGAATGGCCTTTCCCACAAAGGGTTCTGACATATGTCCTCTTGCTGGGATCCTTGGCCTTCTTTGCAAAAGATTTCTGCCAATCTGTTGAAAACCGTGGATTAGCTTCCACAGGATATGCAGGAGCATATTGTGGATGTGTAAATTTTTATAGAGGGTATTTTGGGAATCAAAGACATAAGATTAGGGAAACATACATGGTAAAAAAAAATAAATTGAGGATCTTAGATGCAGGATCACATTCAAATTACTTTTATAGTTGAATTTTGATTTGATAAGAGAGACTGATGAACTATCACGTAGCCAATGGAATGTCTTCTTCCTTTTTTCTCTCATTCACTCTTGACCTTTGCCACAAAACCCTGCTAATGATTTTCCTCTCCGTTTAAATTTCAAATACTGAAAAGATTCTGTATATCTAAAAATGCCACTGGCAAAACAACAACAGTAAAAAGCTATAAAATATACACTAATTTGAAGACTTTTTTTTTTTTTTTAAGGTTCAATTCAGTAGCATATGCTGGAAAGGGCTGATTATGCTATTGTCATGTTAAGGAATTTTGAAACATTATGAGTTTGTGAGAACCAGCGATCTATCAGACAAGGTCTGCAGATATTTGGAGAGAATGAGATATTGTTACAAAGGCACAGGTTTAAGCAGCATTTGACCTACATTGTGGTAATATATCTGAATATGAATGGAGTTGCGTAGCTGCTAGCAGGGGTCCTGCCGTTCTTCTACCTGCTTCATCCAACAACCACCTACCGAAAGCCTTCTTTCATTCCATGAGTGGATGATCGCTCTGTTTCCAGATGGATCCTAGGTTATGAAAAACGAAAATCCAGATTTGCAAGGGAAGTGATCTCCACTATAACATGGCACATGAAATGGATGAACTAATCTCCCTGTGTCTGTCTGTCTCTCTCACTCTTTCCCTACCTCCTCTCACTTTACTCACATCACAACATAGTAGGTAAGTGCAACTCTTCAAGTCTGGTTTCTTTCTAGTAATAGTCGATGAGAGAGAAACCTTGGTAGAAAGTGCCACTCCTATGGAAGAAGGTAACACTCGTTCGCAATGGTCATCTGCTTCCTTAGGACTGTGAAGCAGAGAAACATTAATTGCATATCTTAATAAGGGATTGAGGAAAGAGATAACCGTAGACATATACTGGCCGAGAGAGGCATTTATGGATCTATAGGGAAGGAATACACATGGTTTACAAATGTGAAACAAATAATAAAACTCTACCATTCCTAAAGGGAGACTGCTACTTACCATAATATGAACATGCTGTGTTCATACCGAGTGCTCAGCTATTAGTATTTGTCAGTGGTCACTACGGGCTGAACACTGGAGTGAAGCCTAAAGCACATTTTTTGCCAGCATCTTTATTATTGGAGAATCTGTATTATCACAAAGTCTAGATTACTGGCGATGAACATTTCACTTGTTCATAAAAAGAAGAAAAGAATTAGAAAGCAACACTTCGTAGGCCATGATAGTAGAAACCTACAATGATCCAAGAAACAGGGTATCACAAATCTATAGTTCAGAAATTCAACTTCGGGAACAATTATGTTAAAAATCCTAAAACACGATGAAAAAGGCTTTGTGTCTTATCTACAGGAGAAACTACGAAAAGTTTCTGGAGGCTGTGAAGAACTCACCATTTCTCACTGCCCAGCTTTGTTTATTTATGGATGGGCAGGCGTTATACATCCGTAAGGGAAATCTGCTTTTACTATGTTCTCAGCATTTAGACAGAAAAAAACTATACAGAAATAGATTTTTATTTTTTTGTTTTTCTTGCAGGGAATTGACAGATATTCCTGAACTGGGCTTACAGCAATTTTATTCTCTGAAAACCTGATAGACAATAGCCATAGACATTTTCTGGAGTCCAGGCTAGAGGTGAATGTCGGGTGGGCAACTCCCTGCAGAGCTCTGCTGATATATGCAGATGTGATGAGAGGGATTAATAGTGACTGAGATGAGCAACGGGCGATAGCTATTATGCTTATAGCCTAATGTGCAAAATACGAAGACACGTGTGTATATGTATCTCCTCACAGACAAAGATAAGAAAGAAATTTGGGACCAGCTTAATCTCCTCCATCTCCTTCCTTCTCCCTTCTCCTCCTCCTCCTCTTCCTCCCCTTCTTCTTTAACAAATTAACTCTTGCCAGTTTATTTTTCGTTTTGTTTGATTACATGCTTTCCTCCCCCTTAGAATGGTGTAATGAGTTTGGGGGAGATTCTTGGTGAGCCTCTTGGTGGATGATGTCCTTAGATATCTGTGTATGGGACTGTCTGGAGGGACTACAAGGAGCCCTTGATGAGACACGCAAGGAGGAAGGAAAAGCTTATCTCAGCTCGGCCCTGGGAGATTACAAGACACTCAGACACCAAATTTTCTCTGGCGCCAAGAAAACTGATAATTTTTGTGCAAATAAGGATGTGATTTTATGTTGCATGTGCACATACAGGAGAGGCATGGCAGCTGATGGTAAATACCTTATGGAGGGTAGGCTAAGTTGATTTGAATTAAAAAGAGGATGTTTTGGGGGAAGAAGAGCATGTTTGCTTCAAAATACGAGAATAGTGGATAAGGTCTTTCCTGGTTGTTTGAATGCAGTTTCTCATTAAGTTTGGGACAAAGCAAAAAGTAATGTTCAGTAATGCTAATTAACAGCATAAAAACATAAAGAAGTCGTGTAAATCTCACTTACGTTAAGTACGTGGTCAGAGTCCGATTCAGATTCGGCAAAATGGTAATAGTGGTGCATAATTCACTTACAACTCCAGTTCAAAAGTTTTGTTGTTTTTTTTTTTTAAAGGAGCAAAAAATGGCCATGACCATAACAATCTGTAAGTAGTTACACAATATAAAAAAAACATAAATTGTAACAGCAATAACCTAAAATATGAGGGGGAGGAGAAATAAAAGTGTAAAGTCTACAAATTCTGTTGAAGTTCAATTGTCATGAATTGTTATCAGTTTAAAATACGGTGTTATAAATTTTATGTAAGCCCCATGGTAAGCATAAGAAGAAATCCTTACAGTTCTTACACAAAAGAATACGATAAAGAAGTCAAAGCACATGGATTCCAAAAGACATCAAAAAGAAAAAAAAGAAAAAAAAAGCAGGATAAGAAACAAAAAACAGATCATCTACAAAACAACCAGAAAAAAATAGCAAAATTGTAATGGTAAGTCCTTAACTATCAATAATTACTTTAAATGCAATCAGATTAAATTCTCCAATTAAAAAAATAGGATCGCTGAATGGATTACAAGAACGCGATTCAACACTCTGCTGCCTGTAAGAGACTCACTTTAGCCTTAAAGATACATATAACCAGAGTAAATGGATGGAAAAAGACACTTCAAGCAAATGGTAGCCCCCAAAACCCCACAGGGGTAGCTATACTTACATCAAACCAAATAGACTTTCCACTAAAATGGCAAAAAGAGAAAGAAGATCATTATATAATGATTAACAAGTGAATACATCAAGAGGATATAACTGTGAATATTTATGCACCCAACATCAGAGCCCCTAAATATATGAAGCAGAAACTAACAGAGCTAGAAAGAGAAATAAACAGTAATATAATAATAGTTGGGGATTTTAATACCCCACTCAACAATGCATAGATCATCCCGACAGAGAATCAATAAACAGCAGATTTTAACGACACTATATTCCAAATAGACCTAAAAGACATATACAGAGCATTTCACCCGATAACAGCAGAATACACACTCTTCACAAGTGTATATGGAACATTTTAGGACAGACCATATGTTAGGCTACAGAACGAGTCTTAGCAAATTGAAGAAGACTGGAAATCATACCAAGTGTCTTCTCTGACTATTACTGCGTGAAATTAGAAGTCAATAACAGGAGGAAACCTGAAAAATTCACAAAAGGATGGAAATTAATCAGTAGTCTCCTAAACAACCACTGGATCGGAGAAGACATTAAAAAGTTTCTTGAGCCAAAAAAAAAAAAAAAAAAAGGAAACACAACCTACTAGAATGTTATGGATTAAATCATGTCTCCCACAAAGGATACGTTGGAGTCCGAATCCACACTATCTCAGCATGTGACCTTATTTGGAAATAGGGTCATTGTAGGTTAGTTAAGATGAGGGCGCAGTGGAATAGGGTGGGACCTTGATACAGTATGACCAGTGTCCTTGTAAGATGATAGTACAACGACAGAGAAAGAGAATGTCGTGAAGGCAGATGTGAAGATCGAAATGACACAGGTGCAAGGTAAACCATTCCAAGGACGGCTGGTGACACCAGAAGCTGAGAGGAAGTTGTGGGACAGTCGTCGTGCCCTAAAGAGTGTGGCCCTCATGACAACTTGCTTTTGACATTCTAGACTCCAGAAATGTGAGACAATAAATTTCCATTGTTTGAAGCTGCCCAGTTTCGGGTTGTTCCATTACCCCTCGTACCTTCCAGAAGACAGCTGCTGGAATAGGTTCACAGGCAAAAGCATCTCTAATCTCTCGATTTCATCTGATTATTCTTCATCACACCCTTCTTATCATCTCAGAAATTCCTTTTTTGTCTTGGTATTTGTAACCCTCAGATATTAGACAGGTATGCACCCAAGGTTTTTTTACAGCCCGGATTTAATTGCTGTGACAGCTCACTAGAAATCAATCTCTCAAGTCCTGAACACGCTTCTAATGCCAATCATGCAGGGCTTTCCTAGGAAGCATCGCGAGGAAGTCGTAACGAGTTGCCTCCAACAGAAAAGTGTCACCGAGCTCCAGCCTCTGATATATGGAGATGGATACGACTGCCTCTCTGCTGCACATCACCAGGCCCACCTAAAAAAGATGCACGTCGCATTTCTTTCCTTGTTCCTTTTTCTTACTAGCTAGAGGTGTTGGATGTGTTCCTCGCAGACTGTAATCCAGTTTATAGACTGTGTGAATTGCAATGTATTTAACATTATGGGGGCACAAGTTTTTTTTTTTTCCCTTAATAGTGTTGCATATTGATTTGTTATTTTTAATGCTCTGAGGCTATTTGAGAAAGCAGCAGAGGATCTCCCGTCACAGTTCCTGAACAATTCCTCACTTGACTTTCTTTTGCTACCGTTTGGTGTCACTTAAAAATTTCCATAAGATGATGCTTTATTGCTCTTTCAGTGGGAAAGCCAGATAGATTTATATTCTAGACTGATTTATCATGGACTTCAGGCCAGCACTGCCGAAAGGGAGTTATTCTTCGCTTCTGACAATGTGCCGTGCCTACCAAATGGTCTCTGAGAATAGCTGGGCAGCAGCAAGTGATTCAAGGGGCAGGGACTGTGCTAGGGGCCAACATACTATATGAGGACAGACATGAACCTTCCTGGATAGTTGAGTCTCATTGTCCAATCAGGAAAAGAGATAAAAACTATGTACTTGCTAGCATGCAAAACTTCAGAGCAGGGACACTTAGAGATAACACCCTAACCAAGCATTGCTCGGTCAAAAAAGATTTGTTTGAGTAAATGACGCTTATGCTGAGCTTTCAAGTAAATAAATATTAATCAGGTAATACAATTCTCAGAACGTATGTAATATATACTTATAATTTTTAAAGAAATATTTTTATTTTCAGATGAAAAAAGACAAAGATATTATATACATTTTCTAAGATAATAACCAGAACTGGGGCTTCTAGGAGGCCTTGTACCTCCAAAGCCTGTGATACTGACCACTGTACTACACCCCTATGCTCTCTGCCACCTGGAAAACTTTTTCTTCATTTTTACTAAAGGCTCTTCTCAGTTCGCCTAATTAACAAGACTTCTCCTGATCATGAAGTATTCCAAATGAGACAGTCTGATCCCCCATCTGCAAAGCTCCTGGCTGTTGTTTGTCGTTCATATCTCCTTTATTTCATGGTGTGTGTTTAATTTATGTGTAATAGTAAAAATATTCTGGGTCCTCCTTCATTCTTCCAACTTTTTCCATCACACATGTCTTCTACCCCAGTGGGGAGGCGAGAGAGAGAGAGAGAGAGAGAGAGAGAGAGAGGATGCAAGAACAGGGAGGAGGAAGAGGAGGACAAGGAGGAAGGAGAGTGGGAAGGAGGGAGTGGATGAGGGGTGGAGATGAGAAGAGGGAGGAAGGGTGGTCAATTTTACAAATGGTAGAAATCAATTTGTGCTTATATCACCCGAAGTCCAAAGGGCCTCACATAGCAGAGTGACTGTAGATGCTCCTCTGCGCATGACAGCTGACTTTAAAGTCACTTACAGGTTAGCTGGTCACATATGCACACATTGAGTTTTGGGTTCTCAATTCTGTTCCATTGGTCTGTGTACCCATGTTCATGTTGTTACCATACACTTGTAGCTTTGTAGTGTAGTTTAAAATCAGAAAATGTGATGCCTGTCAGTTCTTCTTTAAAATTTTTTTGGCTATTCAGAGGTATTCATTGTTTCATAGAAACTTTGTGATTTTTTTTTCCCTGTTTCTGTGAAAATGCCATTAGAATTTCGATAGGCACCGTACTAATCTATGACTTCAAATAGTATGGACCCTTTAACTGTATCAATTTCTCTAATCCATGAATACAGAGAGTATCTTTCCATTTGTTTGTCTTCACCGATTTATTTCCTCAAAGGTCCTATAGTTTTCTTTTTTTCTTTTTTTTAAGATTTTATTTATTCCTGAGAGACGCAGAGAGAGGCAGAAACACAGGCAGAGGGAGAAGCAGGCTCCGTGCAGGGAGCCCGACGTGGGACTGGATCCCCGGGGTCCCGAGGTCACTCCCTGAGTGGATGGCAGATACTCAACCACCGAGCCACCCAGGTGTCCCAGATCCTATAGTTTTCAATGTAAAGATCTTCATATCCTTGGTTAGACTTATTTCTAAGCATTTTATTCTTTTTTATGCTGTCGTAAATGGGATTGTTTTCCTTCTTTTTCAGATAGTTTGCTGTTAGCATAATAGAAATGCAACAGATTTTTACATGTTGACTTTGTATCCTGCAACTTGCCTGAATTTGTTTATTTGTTATAACAGGTTTTTTTGCGGAGTCTTTAGAGTTTTCTACATATAAGATCATGTTATTTGCAAACAGAGACAATTTCACTTCTTTCTTTCCAGTTTGGATGCTTTTTATTTCTTTTTCTTGACTAATTGCTCTGGCAAGGACTCCCGGTGGTATGTTGAATAGGATGAGTGACAGCAGGCACTCTTGTCTTGGTCTGATCTTAGAGGAAATGCTTTCAACCTTTCACCATTAAATATGCTCACTAATTGTGTGGGTTTGTCATACATGGCCTGTATCAAGATGAGGTATGTTTCTTCCATGCCCAGCTTGTTGTCTTGCAAGGTGTTGAAGTTTGTCAAATACTTTTTCAGCATCTTTTGAGATCATATGATTTTTATCCTATTTGGGTCCAGTGTTTCCTTATTGAGCTCTCCAATGCTGAAAGTAGGATACCGAAGTCCCCTACTATTATTGTGTAGCTGTCTTTTTATCATTTCACTGCCTATTGAAGTTTGAGGCTTCTGTATGTGATGAAACATTTTTCTCCTGCTTTCAACATTCTCTTTGTCTCTGACTTAACATTTTGATTATAATGTATCTCTGAGTAATTTTCTTTGGGTTGATCTTGCTTGAAGACCCTTGAGCTTCCTGTACCTGAATGTCCATGTCTCTCCCATGATTTGGGAAGCTTTTAACTATTCTATTAGTAAATAAGTTTTCTGCCCCTTTCTCCTTCTGGAATTCCCATGGTGTTAATATTAGTTCACTTGATATTGCCCCATAATTCACATAGGCTTTCTTCACTCTTTTTTATTATTTTATCTTTTTGTTCCTCTAATTGGCTGATTTTTGAATGTATTGTCTTTGAGTTCATTTAAAGGGTGGCACCGGGATAAGGGTCCATTTCTGTGTCCACAGCTGGGCCCACAGACAACAAGTCTCTTACCAGATATACCTTGGAGGGATAATGTCAGGTCACTGAGCAGGGTTGGAGTCAAGTTCCAGGGATATTTCAGGGATATAGACAAGAGTCAGCTCTGGAGATCTGGCTCTGGAGGCATGGATGAGCATGTACCTTCTAGGACCCTGCTCAGGTTAGAGTGCTCCCTGATTGCAGCTGGAGGTGCAAAAGCTGGAGGTGTGTAGAAGGCCATCTGGATTTTCTGAGGTGCAGACTGAAGTATCCCCGATAGATCCTTGGACCTGCAAGACTAGCTGTGGACCGTGGCTAGGAAGGCCTGGAGGCAACACGAAAGCCCTTTAAGTATCTCTAAGGGCACAAAGTGTCTCTTGTGATAATATCCAACTTATATTATGAAGCTAAATGTGCTTATTGCTGAAAAAAAATTCTCTTTAGATATAGTAATTTTTTCCAGTGAAATATTGTGTGACCGTCAAATCCTGATTACTCTTCAGCATTATTAATTTGGGTTACAAAGATATCACCTTAAGAACTTCTCATTTCAAATACAGAGGGAAAATAACCTGCTCAAAAGCTAATACATACAGGTGAGAAGAGGGGGAAAAAAATCAGAAGTCTAGGGGAAGGAGTAACAGAGTCTGTAAGAATGAAGTGTTTAAAAGAATAAAAGAGAACCATACTCCTCCATCCCAATAATATAATATTTTCTAGAAGTATTAGCTTACCCATGTATTCTATGAAAAATGTGTATTTACCATAGCAATCCCTGCAAGATATGTTACCTATTGTACTTCAGAGATATGAAGAGATAAATGGTGTTGAGATCTCTTACAGCAAACATCAATTTATTATTATGAAGCTTTTCCCCTTTTGGAAGACTAGGATTTGACATCTCTCAAGCGTATCTTCCCCAACTACCCTGACACCATGTAAAAAGGGTACAAATGTTTTCCTCTAGTGCCTTGGCTGAAACAAAGCTTTTCTGATTTTATAAAGTGCTTTTATTCTATTGTGTTGCATAAAAATATTTGGCCAGAATATAGCCTAGAACAAGGCTTTGCATGATCAGCTTCCTCCCATCTCTTGGGCATTGCTGGGTGCCTTTCCTCCTGCTCTGTGCTCTACTCTGGACCTACAAGAATATTAAACCTTGACCTTGTCATTCCATAGGCTTTGGGGCTGCTTTTTACTCTTGGTTTGGCATGTGGCTCTTCATGTTTTCTATCACTAACCCCATTTGTTTCACTCATAGTATTACGGATATCTGTATTTATTTGCTTTGTTTAACAACATCATCCTTCCATGAAGACGGGGGTGGTAATCTTGGCTTTATGCCATGATCTAGCACAGTATTGGGCACATTCTAAGCATTCAATACCTATGTGTTGAATAAATTAAGACAATTCTTAATTCATTTTTTATTAAATTCTCAAACCCATAGCTCTATGACTGTTGAAAATCCATATACAACTTTGACTCCCCCAAAACTTAAGTAGGAATAGCCTACTGTTCACCAGAAGCCTTACCAATAACATAAACAGTTGATCAAGATGCATATGTTATACGTACCATGGCTATATTCTTACAGCGTAGCTAGGAAAAATAAGTGTTATGAAGATGGTAAGGAAAATCAAATGTATTTATAGTATTGTACTGTATTTATATTTTAGAAAATCATATAAGTGAACCTGTATGGTTTAAACATGTTTTGTGTTTTGTGCAAGGTCAACTGCATTTTCTCTCTAAGGTACATCTTAGCTTTCTTGCCCTTAGAACACTAACCAGGAATTCAGTACCATACTTGAGAACCATTTTAAAAAGCAAAATCATCAACAAAAAGTAAAAAAATGCAAAAAAAAATGGCATTAAACAGACCATAAAGAAGCCACTTGTTTACAATTTAAAAGCTGAAACAAAAAGGCAAGGCCTCCCTTTGTTCAAAATTAGCTGGAAACATTTTGTAGACAACTGAAATTTTTTTACTGCTTTGTGTATAACTATGAATGACCCTGAAAGTATAGGAGTCATGAGCAGGAAAACTGGCAAATATAGAATTTCCAAATAATGAGATCTGCAGTTTGTCTGAGATTGCACTATTTAATAGTGCTTTGAGGACTTGGTTCTGAAATCCAGCAGCCTGCAGTAAATAAGTTCAACATATATATTAAAATAAAACTGGCAAGGATTTTTAAAAATATTTTATTTATTTATTCATGAGAGACAGAGAGAGAGGCAGAGACACAGGCAGTAGGAGAAGCAGGCCCAATGTGGGGAGCCTGATGTGGGACCCGATCCCAGGATTCCAGGATCACACTCTGGGCCAAAGGCAGGTGATAAACCGCTGAGCCACCCAGGGATCCCCTAAAACTGGCAAGGACTGAATCACCATGTTATTTATTTTCTTTCCCTATAAATCCTATGGGTACGTGTATTTGTGTTCCCATATTACATGTCAGCAATGGGATATGTGACCGATACTTTTATTCCATCATCTAGAGATAAGTAATCAGAGAACTTCTTGGTAGTTTCTTTGTAGGCATATTTTATTTACTTAATTTATGTAGTTATAATTATATATTATATATTGGGATCCAATTTTATGTCTTACATGTAGTATATAGTAATATAAGAAATTATTCAGAAATACATGAAAGTCAAAATTAAGAAATAAATACAATGTGCGCTATTTGAAGACCTTTTTGTGGTATATACCAAAAGAGTATGAGAAGAGATATATGGTGTAAAACAGTGGTAAAATTATACATATGAATATATATAATATATGTTATATACACATATAAATATAATTACGGTTTGTGTGTGTGTGATCATAAAATGATCATATTGCATGTATTATTTTGCGAAGATTTTGCTTGCAATGTGTCCCGAAAAATCTTCCCATATAAAAATATATATCTTGGGATCCCTGGGTGACACAGCGGTTTGGCGCCTGCCTTTGGCCCAGGGCGCGATCCTGGAGACCCGGGATCGAATCCCACGTCAGGCTCTCGGTGCATGGAGCCTGCTTCTCCCTCTGCCTATGTCTCTGCCTCTCTCTCTCTCTCTCTGTGACTATCATAAATAAATAAAAAATAATAATAATAAATAAAAAATATATATATATCTTTACTCTCATTTTGATTTCGGATATTTTATTCCATTTTATAAATAGATTCAACTAATATTGCTCATTCCCTATTTTTGGACTTTCAATGTGTTTCCAGTTTTTCATATTAGAATGAATATCTTTATTAATAATTTTTTGAATATTTATAGCTGTCTTTTCCTTCAGTGGATCGGCGGGGTCTAAATAATTATTTATATTTGTTTTAGAATTATGATGCATATTGCTGTATTACCCCATTTAAGCACTTTAACCAATTTCATGCTCATTATAGAAGTATGAAAATATGTATTTTCCAGAACATGAACCAGATATTATGGTGAGCTAAATCAGAGTATCATTTTAATTTTTGAGTTTATCCAGTTACAAATGAAGCTGAACAACTTTTATTTGATATTTTTAGTTATTTTGTGAAATGTCTGTTTATGTCCTTTGGCATGTGAAGTGCTCACTTTATTTCCTAATTTTCCAAATAGTTTTCATTCTTTAAATGTTTTAGTATCTTTTTTAGGTATAATTTATACAGTGAAATTCACTCTATCTATAACGTTCTATGAACTTTGACAAAGTCATACAGTTCTGTAAACTCTGTCATAGTCAAGATATAGAAAACTTTTAATATTGAAATATTGAAAACAACAACAATAAACAAGCCCTCTTGCCCCTTTGTGATCAATACTTCTTCCCATCCCTAACCCCTACAAACACAAATTTGTGCTTTCCCTATAGCTTCACCCTT
Source organism: Canis lupus familiaris (assembly GCF_011100685.1). NCBI lineage: Eukaryota > Metazoa > Chordata > Mammalia > Carnivora > Canidae > Canis > Canis lupus. Next base: position 86,728,670 of record NC_049226.1, on the reverse strand, counting down.
ACGAGAAGGTTATATAAATGGGGCCATAAATTTGAGTTTGTTTTTAGAGTCTACCTTCTTTCCCTTGGCATAATTCATTTGAAACTCATGCATGCTATCGTGTGCATCAGTAATTTTTTCTTTTTCAACTGGCTGATTGATTATTCCATAGTATTACATTAAATGATGTTCTACAGATTTTATTTTTATACTTCCACCAGTGACAGACATTTGGGTTATTTCCAGCTTATGGTAATTATGAATCAAGCTCTAGAAATATTCACAAGCAGGTTTTTATGTGAACATATGTTTTCATTTCACTTGGTTAAACAATTAGGGCTTGGATCGTTCAGTCATATGATAAGTGTATGCTTAACTGTAAAAGAAAATACCATTTTTTTCTCCAAAGTGACTATATGATTTTGAATTCCCTTCAGCAGCATAGGAAAGTTCAAGTTGTTCAGCATCCTTGCCAGCACATGGTATTTTCATGTTTATTTGGTTGAGGTTATTTAAGCCATTCTAAGAAGTTAGTAATACATCATCACCATTTTAACTAGCATTTTCTTAATGATTAATAAGTCTTAGACTATTTTCACATATTTATTACTATTGTTAACGACATTTTTGTGAAGTAAATTTCAATTGTTCATTGCAAATATATAAAAATGTACTGATTTTTTAAAAAAATATTTCTCTTGTATCCTGCCACCTAGTTAAAACTACTTAATAGTTCTAGTAGCTTTTCTATAGATTCCATTTGATTTTCTACATAGACAATTATTTCCTCTGTGGGTATAGACAGTTTATTTCTTCTTTTCACACTCAATGTCTTTTTTTCCCCTTGCATCTTTGCACTGGCCAGTACATTCTGTACTATGATGAAGGGTGAGGAGACCAGATTCCTTACCTTGATCCAAGTCTTCTAGAAAGAGCACACAGTCTTTCATCATTAAATGTGACATTAGCTGTAGGGTTTTTTTGTAGGTACTCTTCATCAGGTTGAGTGTTTCTTTTTTTGTCACTGTTTTACTTAGAGTGTAATTTTGTTTATCTTGAATGGGTTTTGCCAAATTGTTTTTTCTTTAGGCTATCCACAGGTAAATTTTGATTGACTTTCAAATGTTGACCCAGATATATTTTTATAACTATGGGCAGAATTCTTTATTGCCATGTGTGCTATCAATGTGGCTCATTCAATGAGATTCAATGAGACCCAATTTTATTCAATTTGAGCTAACTGATTTTCAGCAATGAAATTGAATCAGTGATCAAAAAACAAAAATCCAGAAACAGATGGCTTCATAGGTAAATTCTACCAAAAATTTAAGAGTTAACACCTATTCTTCTTAAACGTTTTCAAAAAATAGAAGAGAAAGGAAAACTTCCAAATTCATTCTACAGGGCCAGTGCCATCCTGATGACGAAACCGGATAAAGACACCACACACACAAAAAAAGAGGATTATAGGCTAATATCTCTAATGAGTATAGATGCAAAAATCCTCAACAAAACACTAGTAAATACTAGTAAACTAAGTCTAACAATGCATTAACAAAAAAATCATACACCATGATGAAGTGGGATTTATTCCCCGGATGCAAGGGTGGTTCCATATTTGCAAAACAATCAATATGATATGTCATATCAATGAGAGTATGGATAAAAACCTTATGATCATTTCAGTAGATGCAGAAAACATTTGTCAAAGTACAACATCCATTCCTGATAAAAACCCTCAGCAAAATAGATCTAGAGGGAATGTACTGAGGTACATAATAAAGGCTTTATATGAAAAACTCACAGCCAACATCATAATCAATAGTAAAAACCTGACAGCTCTTCCCCCATGTTTCCTCAACATAGTCCCAAAAGTTGTAGCCACAACAATTAGACAACAAAAAGAAATAAGAGGCACAAAAGCATCCAAGTGGTAAGAAGGAAGTAAAACTCTCACTATATGCAGATGACGTGATACTGTATATAGAAAACCCTAAAGAGTATACCAAAAAGATACTAGAACTGATAAATGAATTTAGGAAAGTTGTAAGATGCAAAATCAATGTAGAGAAATCTGTTGCATTTCTATATACCAATAATGAAGCTGCAGAAAGAGAAACTAAGAAAAAAAATCCCATTAACAATTGCATGAAAAATAGTAAAATACCTAGGACTAAGCCTAACCAAACAAGTAAAACATTCGTACTCTGAAAACTATAAAATACTAATGAAAGAAATTAAAGAAAACATAAAGGAATGGAAAGACATTCCAAGTTCATGGGTTGGAAGAACAAATGTTAAAATGTCCATACTACCCAAAGGTATCTACAGATAGCTATCGAAGTAATATCAAGCTATCTACAGATGTCTATCAAAATACCATTGGCACTTGCCATGTAACTAGAACAAACAACCCTAACATTTGTATGGAACCACAGAATACCCCAAACGGCCATAGTCAAAGCAATCTTGAAAAAGCAAAGCAAAACTGGAGGTATCACAATTCCAGACTTCAAGTTATATTGCAAAGTAGTAGTTATCAAAACAGTATGGGACTAGCATAAAATAGACAGACAGATGAACAGAACAAAATAGAAAACCTAGAAAAATGGGTTTTAGCACCCGCGATTATATGGTCAATTAATCTTCAGCAAAGGAGGAATAAATAAGCAGTGGGAAAAAAGAACTTTTCAACAAATGGTATTGGGAAAACTGGACAACCACATGTAAAAGAATGAAAATGGGCCACTTTAATTACAAACAAAACAAAACAAAAACCCTCAAAATGTATTTAAAAACCTAAATGTGGGACCAGAAACCATAAAAATCCTTGAAGAGAGCATAGGTAGTAATTCATTTGATATCAAGCATAGTAACATTTTTTCTAGCTATGTCTCTAGAGGCAAAGGAAATAAAAGCAAAAATAAACTATTGGAATTACATAAAAATGACAAGCTTCTGCACATCAAAGGAAACAAAGTTTTAGAAAACTAGAAGACCAACTACTGAATGGGAGAAGACATTTGCAAATGACCTATCTGATAAAGGGTCAGTATCCAAAATATATAAAGAACTCATGTAATTCAACACCCCCACCACCACCACCACCAATAATCCAATTAAAAGTGAGCAAAAGACAGGAACAAACATTTCTCCAAAGAAGACATACAGATGGCCAACAGACACATGAAAAAATGCTCAACATTGCTATCAGAGAAATGCAAATAAAAAATACCATGAGTCATCACCTCACATCTGTCAGAATAGTTAAGTCCAACAACACAGGAAACAGGTGTTGGCAAGGATGCGGAGAAAAAGGAACCTTCCTGCATGGTTGGTGGGAATGCAAACTGGTGCAACCAGTGTGAAAAACAATATAGAAGTTCCTCAGAAGGTTAAAAATAGAACTACCCTATGATTCGGTAATCACGCCCTTGGGTATTTATGCCCAAAATATATAAACAAAATATATAAACACTAATTCAAAGGGATACGTGCACCCTTATGTTTATAGCAGCAGTATTTATCATAGCCAAACGAGGAGAGCAGCCCAAGTTCCACTGATGGATGAATGGATAAAGAAGATATGGCAAATATATAAAATGGAATCTCATTCAGCCATAAAAAAGAATGGAATCTTCACATTTGTAACAAAATAGATGGAGCTAGAGAGTATAAAGCTAAACGGAATAAATCAGTCAGAGAAAGACAAAGACCATATGATCTCACTCGTGCAAAATTTAAGAAATGAAATAAGTGAGCAAAGGAAAAAGAGAGAGAAACTAAGAAACAGACTCTTAACTATAGAGAACTAACTGATGGTTACCAGAGGGGAGGTGGGAATGGGATGGGGGAAATAGGTGATGGGGATTCAAGAGTACCCTTATCTCATATAATGAGCACTGGTGATGTGTAGGATTATTGAATCACCGTATTGCGCATCTGAAACTAGTACAACACTGCCTGTGGACTACACTGTAGCTAGAATAAGGAACTAAAAATAAGAGAAATGAGGAGAAAAGAAGTTGTGGAGAATCACAGGAATTCTCAAATCTAGGAGACCCGGCATGGCACAAGAGAGACCTGGATTATCTTGAGTTTCATTTTAGGACCTGGTGAAGTGGGATGGGGGAGGAATTCTAAATTTAAAAATATGTATATTTACTCTTCATTCATTTTAGTTTCTTTATGTCATCACCGGTTTTGGTATTATATTCAAAACTGAAGTGTACATCTTTATGCCCATGCTCCCCCAAATACACGTGTTCTTATAGGTGAGATACAGGGATGCCTGGGTGGCTTAGCAGTTGAGCATCTTCAGGGTGTGACCCCGGGGTCCTGGGATCGTGTCCCCCATCAGGGAGCCTGCTTCTCCCTCTGCCTGTGTCTCTGCCTCTCTGTGTGTATCTCATGAATAAATAAAATCTTTTAAAAAATGTATAAGTGAAAAAAAAAAAATGTATAAGTGAGATATACACTTATATGGATATATGGATATATGGGAATTGGTATCAATTAATTAAATATATCAATTTATTAAAATATATCAAAAATTTAAATGGCTTTATATATATAAAATGACTATATATATATATATATATATATATATATATATATATAATTACAGTGTTCCTGTTCACTCTCATGGCAAATACAAACAATTTAACAAGATGTAATATAATCTGGGTCAGGAAACCCTAAAAAATATAGTACACATTATTTATATCAGCAGTTTATTGTGGTAACTATAGTTTTCTTTAGCTTCTATTTTACCCTGGATACCCAACTCACTTTTCTCTAACTATCAAATTCCATTTTTTTTCCCCATGAACAACCAGCAGACTGAGTTATATTAGTCATAGCTCTCATTATAACGTACTTATTTACCCGCTGCATTATTAAACTCTCTCCTTCAATCAATGGTTATTATTTTTAAATAGAAAATCAGAGATTCCGGGGATCCCTGGGTGGCGCAGCGGTTTGGCGCCTGCCTTTGGCCCAGGGCGCGATCCTGGAGACCCGGGATCGAATCCCACGTCGGGCTCCCGGTGCATGGAGCCTGCTTCTCCCTCTGCCTGTGTCTCTGCCCCTCTCTCTCTCTGTGACTATCATAAATAAATAAAAAAAAAAAAAAAAAAAAAGAAAATCAGAGATTCCAGATTTGTTACAGATGTACTGATACTTGTAAAAGGATGAGGAACAGTTTCCCTTAAACTTACCCACAAATCATATATATGATATACAGGCACATAATGCATATGCCACATATATTTACGCATCGTATAGATCATAGTACATTTTGAATCACATATATATGCAAGAGAACACCAGGTAGCCTAAGCTCCACAACAGCACTCAGACATCTCTTGCATAGCTCAGGCTTAGGGAGGAGGTAAAAATGCAGCTGTGAGGTGGCATCTCTGGTTATATCAGGGAGAAGCATCAAAAAGCAAAGGGAAGGGAAGGGGCGTTCATAAAGCAGAGGACGCAAGGCTGGGATTCTGGGAATCCTGTCCCTCGGTGCCACTCATCATCAATCCTATGTTTAAAATGAACTACAATAAAATGGAACGGCTGTTTCTAGGAGGTGGAGGGTCTTGCATATAATGGGGTAAACCTCTTGAAGAGTCAACTCCACGCTTATCCTCCTAAGCAGTCCTGCATCCACTCGCATCAGAGCCTATTTCTCTTCCACTAGATTGGAAAGCTTTTAAGAACAATTAAGATCCTTTAAAAAGCTTTTTTTTTTTTTTTTTCTTTTTTTCCCTTTTTTTAAACAGTGTCTTTATTGCTAACGTCTGATCCAGGGAAGGGGATTCCGATGTTAGGAGCACATGTGATGTCTCTACTAGCATCAAGTTAAAGAGCGCTGGAATTGACTTTTTCTGTCTGTTTCAAAGCACTTTTTCCTAATTTCTCTGTCTTCCTATTTTCTTCCCATCCTAACCCAAGAGATCTCTTTACTTACAGAACACGTATTTATTGATTGCCTACTATGTGCCACAACTGTTTCGGGCGCTGAGTTGACTTTAAATGTAGTTGGCTCGATTCATGTCCCCAAAACATTCATTATTTGTCTTCTGCAGTATCACCGATACGATGTCTGAATTATTAGAGGGAAAAGCTAATCCTTACTTAGTGCTGCTCTGATGGGCAAGAATAAAGGTGCTTTATGTACACTTAACCCCTAATTTTTAAATAAAATTCATTTAAATGTATTTAAAAGAAATGTGATATCCCTACCTGCCAAGGGCTGATTTGCCTCCCGTCCCCCAATTTCGTAGGTTGAAATCCCAACCCCTAGTGCCCCAGAATGTGACCCATTGTGATCATTAGGGAGGCCCCTAATCCAAGGACTCTTGTCCTTATAAGAAGATAAAATCTAGATACAGACGTGTACGGAGGAAAACAAGGTGAAGACACAGGGAAAAGGCAGTTAGCTACAGGCTGAGGAGACAGGCCTGGAAGAGACCCTTCCCTGCGCGGTCAGCTGCCACCTGCCTGCGGACCCCTCAGGCCTGGACCTGGAGCCCCTGGAATGTGAGGCGGCACAGTTCTGTGCTCTAAGCCCCGAGTCCGTGGAGCTCCGTTACAGCAGCTCTAGAGAACAAACACTCTACCATAACCGAGTGGTTCTGTGCCACAGGAAGGAGAAAATAGTCACTAAAAATAAATATAAATCTACTAAAATTGCAAATAGTGCTTTGAAGGACTTAAAAAAAATATTCCTGCTTCTCAGACTCCTACAGTGCATGGTGAGTGCTGGGGCCCTGGAATATCATCTGTGAAAATAAGCCTTTACGTGCAGTGGAGACCTGCCCCGAGGCCACAGAGCCTCATCCCCAGCAGGTGCTTCCTCCCTTGACTCTGCCCTCGGTGGGCCCGGGGGGTCGGCCCTGCGGCTGGGCCTGCGTTCACTGTCGAGGGAGCCAGATGCCGAGGCCTAGAGGGCATCCCTCGCTGGCACGGGGCAGGCTGGCACGGCTCCCCCCGAGGGCCCTGCCTGCAGCAGCAGGGAGCCCAGGCGGGGTGCAGGCCCTGCCCAGGCCGCAGGAGCCGGGAGCCCTGCCTGGGCGCTCCCAGGTGACATGTCCAGAAACTGAGCCCCTGGATCCAACGTGGGCAGTTGGCTTGAGGCAATAGCTACGGAAGAGAAAGAAGACACGGGATGGTGCAAGACGATAGCTGGAGACACAAGGGCAGCAGGCAGGGACGGGAGGCGGGCGAGGGGGAGAACACTGAATGGGTCCAGAAAGGGATCCTCAAACAATGGGATTTGAAGGAGAACAGCCAGACAGACGGGGGAAAGTAGAAACATTTTCTCCACCTTAATTTTTTTTTTTTTTCTCCCACAACTTCTTTTTTACATGTTGACCTTTCTTGTCCTCTGCACCTTGCAGACTCCACCGATGATGCGCTTTCTCTCAACGTGTGCGAACCAGGCCTGCCAGGTGCTGGGTCCTTTCTTTCCCCTTCCTCGCCCTTCACTCCATGGACGTCATGGAGAAAAAGAGGAGTGGATCTAAAGGCCCCACTCCAATGCCATGATGCTCTCAGGTCCTATCTAAATATTTTAAAAGCACGGATTGCCTAACGCCCATTTAGGATTTCCGCAGCTATGTAGAAAGGTGCCTCGGTTGAAATGAGGGTGGGGTGGGTGAGGAGAGGGTGTGCAGCATCAGCGCCTGCCGCCTTCCGGCACCCCTTTATGAAAACACCCCACCTCCTAACACTCCCTACGCTACTGTTTGCTGTCATTTCCTCCCTGGAATACTTAATCCTCATGAAACACATTTCATCAAACTACTGCAGTCCTGCCTGAAAATTTTTCATCCTTTTAGGGGGACACAGTGAAAACTGTTTCTTTGTGTTTGTTTTCAAAAAAAAAAAAAAAAAAAAAAAAGCTTTCCAATATTGCCATCTTGATTGGGAAATGATATACTACTTCATAAAATGAGCATGGTCCGGAGCCAGAGAAGCTATTAGAAATGTGTTCTTAGTATGATTTAATTATCCGCCGTCTCCCCCACAAAAGCATGGCGAGAAGTTATTTGCATGTAAATTCTGTTGACAGTGTATTATTCTTACTATACAATCGTGCTTGAGGAAGGACACTTCCAATTACTTGTAGAAACATAATAATATTTTAAAATGTATTTATTTAAGTGCAGGTCAGAGAAATATTTCGACGCTAACCCTAGCCGACTTACCGTAGCCCTGGCAAAGTATTTATGACCACACGGTGGCACGTTTTATTTATTTATTTATTTTATTTTTTATTTTTTGGGTGGCATGTTTTAGAAATGCAGCTTGTTTCTTGTTTGTTAGTTCGTTTCTTTCGTGAAAAAAATTGTCATCACTGTTACATTTATAGGCACCAATCAATTCATAAACGTCATGTCTGGGTCAGCCGTGAAGGCCCGTGCACATGTCTTTTAATCTCCACAGTGGGCCTGTTTGTACTGGACTCATAAGAGCTGCAGACCAAGGCGGCGAGCCGAGGCAGCTGGTGCTAATGGTAGAAGAGAGCTGGAATTCGAACCCACGTCTGCTAGCCGCAGCCCATGCCCTTTTGGGACCAGAAGAACCTCCTCCTGGTTCTCGCACTCTCCTTCTCCCCTCTCCCTTTTTAGTCATTATTGCTGAGCTAAGGATGACCTAATACGAAATTCACTGTTTTAAAGTGTACACTCCAGTGGTTTTAACATATTCACTATATTGTGTGACTATCATCCCAATCCCAGGGCATTTCCATCACCCCAAAATGAAACTCAGTACCTATTACCCACCAGTCCCTATTCCCCTCTCATTTCATCTACTAACAACGAGCAATCTATTCTGTGTGCAGGGAACATTAGTGGGGACAAGTGAGCATAAAACACGACCTCTGCCTTCATGGACCTTAGACATGGTGGGGAAGATAGACGTGGACACAATGGCCTAGCAATGAGGGCGTGTGTTGACTGCTAGGGCACAAGTCCACGTACAAGAGGATCACAGAAGAGAAGTGACTTGCATCTGTAGGAATGAGGGGATGTTTAGAGAACAGAGGGACACTTGAGCTGAGTCTTGGAGGACAGATGGGAGTTAGAAGGGCAGAACTGGTGTGGCATTCTCCTTCGGTGCCCCTGTCAAAAAATGCTTAGTAGGCCCCAGAGAGAGAAGGCGCACAGCATGGACTTCATCTTCATTGCCATCAAGCACTGGATGAAGGGGGTCCCTACGTTGGAGACGATGAGGACTGTGGCAATGATATAAGTGAGAGTTACAGGCCCAAGGGATGCAAAACGAGAGCTCCTCCGAGACGCTGTCTCTATACCTATGGACCTGCCTATTCCGAACATTTCACACAAATGGAATCATAAAACACCTGTTTCCTTTACTTAACACTTTCAAGGTTCATCCACGTTATAGCGTATAACATCGCTTCATTTCTTTTTATGGCTGAATAATGTTTTATTGATGGATATGTAACCTTTTGTTTATCCATTCATCGGCTGATGGATATCGGGGCTATTTTCTCTAAGTTGCTATTTTTTTTTTTTAGTTATTTATTTGAGAGAGAGACTGTGTGAGCAGGGGGAGGGGCAGAGGGAGAAGGAGGGAAATCTCAAGCAGAGTCCCCACTGAGCATGAGAATCTGACCCTGAGACCATGACCTGAGCCCAAATCAATGGATATTCAACTGACTGAGCCATCCAGGTGTCCTTCTCACTTTTATTAACATAATCATATCAGGGTGTCCCAAGAATACTGAGGGGCCTGGGGTTTTTACCTTACCAACTAGCGTTACAGCTCACCATAGATTTATGGGCGCTGGCAAAAGCCAGGGGCCTCCTCTCTCAGAGATCCAGTAGTGTATTACTCACAGCACAGCCATCAACCCGAGTATCAAGTACCTGCCACGTTTGGCAACTACCAACAAACTATCTTTGGTATTTTATTGGATATTTACTTTGGGAATTGGCATATGATTTGGTCTGGAGGAAACACAGTCTTAAAAGACCCTACTGGTCCACTATAGATCAGCTATTCGCTGAGTTTTAAAAATATATGGTTTGATTCCTCTGACATACGCAATTATTTGTACTCTCCTGATCTTACATCTCAGAGGTTAGGTGACTCATACAGACACGTACAACCAGTACAGGGAGCATCTTTACTCGACATCAGGCCTAAGCTGATTCCAAATAATTCATATTTCTGCTAATAATCTACAATCCAAGGAAGACTGTGGGCATGCTGAAACAGAGCATTACATGAAATCTAAAATGGACTCATTGAAGCGGAGAGCAGAACGGCGGTTACGGGAAGCAAGGTGGAGCGGAAGCAGGAGATGCTGGTCAAAGGGCATGAAGTTTCAGTTACGCAAGATGAGTAAATTTTGGAGATATAACATACACTCTATTGTATGCTTGAAATTCGCTAAAACAATAGATCTTACACATTCTCACCACAGGGGGAAAAAAAAGGAAAAAAGAAAGAAAGTTCTAATAATATGAGTCAACGGATGTGTTAATTAGCCTGGCGGTGGTGATCATTTCATCATACGTACCTTTATCAAAGCATCAAGTGTATATCTTACTATGCCACATTTCTATTTGTCAATTATACCTAAATAAAGCTGAAAAAAGGAGTTAGTGTTATTCTAACAAAGCAAGTGTTTTCCTACAGAGAAATTAAAAAAAAAAAAAAAAAAAAAGGTGTATCCCTAAGACCACAGGGACTGCTCCAGAAATGTGCCTCCAGTTCAAAGTATTGCAAGTATTCGGCGTGGCAGATGTAATGAGTGGCTTAAAGGATGATGCTGGAGAGTCACTTATGACTATGATGATCAAATGAATAAATTCATGCGGCTTTCAAACTGTTTTCGTAACAGCGAGTGTCGTCAATAACATATTACACTGAACTTCACTACAGAAAGCAGATAATGGGCTCGGAACTGCAGAGGTGGACTCAGATCCCAAATTACTGGGATTACCTCACACTGACTCCTGAAGCAGCTGGCAGGAATGCTAAGTCTCTGTATTTCACAGTGAGAAAGCCACCCACCCACCCCGATAGCCTTTGTGACTGGTGAGGAAGCAGAGGTTCAGAGAGCTGAAGCAGCTTGCAAATATGTTAGTGACAGAAGCAGACGCTGCTCATTAATATTTCAAAGCTGGTGCAGCAAAATGTAGCATTGAGGACATTTCCAGGCGAATAGATTTAAATTAAATTCTATTTAAAGAATTAACCCGTCAAGAAGAAAAAAACAGAGTAATATTTACACATGCCTGTCTATGTCTTTTTGAATTCATCAGTTGGAGCATTACTGGACATCTTCAGAGAACTGTTTGATTTATCATTACCTATTTTTCCGGGAATATAGGAGGTGCAGTAAATGTGTCTTTCCTAAGTAAATGCATTTTGGAGTGAAAAAGGTTCTGCTTCATATCCCCTTCATACCCTAATGCATTGAACAATTTACTTAACTTTTTGAGACCTACATTTCTACCTACATAGCAGAAATAGTCAATAGTATGAGGCTCCCGAAGGCACGGTAATTACCTAATAATGTAACCCAGGGTGTCTTTGTACAAGAATGTGAATCAGGAGACATGGGTTCTACCTGCACCCGCCACTTACTAGCTATGCCAGCTTGGACAGGTCATTGAACCTCTCCAGTCCCTCATCTGTAGACCCAGAAGCCTCCAGGGTACAATCAACACATAAAACTCTATGGCATTTCACGACCTACATCCAGGTTAAAAACAGCATCCATTCTACTTCTAAATGTGTCCTTTGGTCAGGTGCTTCAGTGGAAAATCTCCTGATCAGTAAAAAGAAATTCACAATTTATTGCAAATTCAAAGAAAGATGAAGCCCCCTTCACTCCTGTAGAATGAATTACATGAGTCTTAAGATCATTAGTTCACATTCAATCTTACTAACTGCAACAGTGTTTTCGCCATTTAGCATGTTAATAAGTATAGGAGTCGACTCCGTATTTATAAAGATATATAATGCAGAATCCGAAGGAGACCTTTACCGACATTTTGTAGCCTCATTCCTTGATGGGAAAGATCAAGAATTTAATGAAGACAATGGGGAAATCTGAATAGAATATAAACCCACTTGGAATGAACTCATTTAGAGTTTGGTGACCATGCCCATCTCTTCTGCTGAGCGCAGGAAAGGGAGTGAAAAAAGAAAGTAGACATGACCTAGTTAGGCTTCACAGGGGATCCCATCAGTCTTAATGTCAGGTTCTTTTTCACTTATCACAACAGTATTTGCGAATGCATAATGGGCACCCTGCTGGCGTACGGGGCCTAACGCTACAAGCCCAATCCAGGAAAGTTCTACATCACACACTAAAATCACAAAGGGGAAATAGAAGCAATGAGAATTGAATTAGGGACTATCTATCAGTATGAATATTATACTTGCATTTTTCTCCGATCATTTATTTGTTACTGCATCCTCTTTTTTTTCTCTAACATTTTTTTTTTCTGTAAGACATGCTTATGAATATCAAGTCTCAAAAATCTTACAGTGGCATCCTATGATACTCACTCTCATCTATCAAAAAAAGCCCTCCAAGTTTTAGCTTGTGGCTTCATATTTTACATTCTGACCCTGAAAGGCTTCACACTAAAATACAGTGGGGAAAGTACAGGGACCCGAAAGCCCTTTGAATACGCACCAGCGTTACCGAGCCCGCAATGAATTCACCTGCCGCCTCTTTGTCACCTCAAGTTCTCAAGGACCATGTAGAACAATTCTAGGTTGGAAGGCCAAACACTGCCAATGGCAATCCCTGGTATGTGTCGACATTATCTTTACTGACATTGTTTTTTCATCGACACATGGGCATCTGTTCAATCTACCTCAACGTATATTGAAAGATTATCATTAGATAATACATAGAAACATCCTGTGAGAAGGGCAATGTGTTGGATTTAGAATACACCTTTGTCATTATTTTTTTTTTAAATCTGCTACCTTTACTATCTTTCCTTCATTAAAAAAAAAAAAATATCTTCTAGAGGTGATCATTTGGTGACCAATGATGAAACCAGAATCTCTGGAAGCCCACTCACACACTTTCTTTTAACCGAAATTGCACTGTTATTTCTGCAGGTGTGACTGCCTGCACTTACTACTCTGCGCCCTAAAGATGAGGGACTACGTTCATGTTTTCTCTCAATTATCACTGCCATATCCTGGAATTCATGAACAGATTTCTTCAGTCCCTTCAATTTCCAAACTTCTACTTTCTATCTTGCCTTATCTTGAAAGTGTTCCTTTTTTTTTTTTTTTTAAATATAGGAACAAACCCAAGTACAGAAATACATTTCAAAAACATCAGAGGATGTCCATAAATACTGCCTGAGTTTACTCCTTTACAGCTCACTGATTGTCTTACCAATGGATCTTATTTTTAAAGTAAAGATCTTTAATTTATTTTTTAAAAGATTTGATTTATTTATTTGAGAGAGAGAGAGACAGGGAGCATGAGTGGGGAGAGGGGCAAAGGGAGAGGGAGAAGCAGGCTCCCCGCTGAGCAGGGGCCCCATGGGGGACTCTATCCCAGACCCTGGGGTCATGACCTGAATTGAAGGCAGACACTCAACGGAGTGAACCACTCAGTTGCCCCAAATTCTTTAATTTTAAGATAAATTCTTCTCTTTGGCCTTTAGATACCTACAGATCCTATTTTATGTTAGTAAATTGAACACCAATAAAAAATAAATTTAAAAAAATAAATAAATAAATAAATAATAAAAAAAAAAAGAATCTTTGTTGGGAACTGGATTTGCTTCAAAGGAAACTTGACTGGAACTAAAATATAATTCCTCCCGTCCCTTTTTGCTCTGCCACACACAACGCATCAGGCTGTAGGTGTAGTAAGCCCATGCATCAGATTGCTTCTCCCTAATGCAGTCATTATCATCAGCCTCCAAACCTGTACATCCTTTTCTCCTTCGTGGCCATAATCATGCAATTAAAGGCAGAGGTTTGAAGTCACCCACAATAAGTGGCACACCTGGCTTGGATTTGGGTCAAATAATTTCACTCCCTGTGCCTTTATACAAAGAGAGGGGTAATGTAACTGAATTAATACTAGATGTAAATATATGCAAATGAACAGCCCTGAGCAACATTCAACTAATGGTAACATCATCATCATCAGACATTCTCCTTTCCAAATTCAGATTTCTTATTCAATTCAAATGTCAGGCACCTCCAATTCAGGACCAGGTTTGCAGGATTCCATTTTGCTGCAGAGTCAGAATCTATGAGGCCCAGATTGATGGAGCAGACCTTCCCGAACACTGCTTCACATCAGAATTGCCTGAGTAGATCTTAGAACTTCTCAAGCCCAGGCTAGACCAAGTCCACCAAAGCCGAAGGGTCCGACACAAGCACTAGTATTGCGGTTCCCCAGGTGACTCCACTCTGTACCAAGGTTGAGAACGGCCGTCCTACACAGAGCCAAAGAGAATGCTAGGTCTAGCTAGAAGGAAGCTGAGAGTCCTCTCACTACTTTCTGAAAGGCGGCGATACATTTTATGGCAGTTTTGCTCAGAGGAACAGAGTGAGGTCAGACAGAGAGCTGACCATCTGAGAGAAGAAGCTGGAAGACTACCTGAGAGACAAGGTTGGTTCAGACGCTGTAGAGCCCCCAAGTTAGACTCTGTTCAACCATTTAACAACCACGTATCTTTGGCCAAGTTACTTTATAAGTTTCGATCCCCCATTTTTAATTTTTAATTTTTTCTTAAAAATATTTTATTTATTCATTTGAGAGAGAGCAAGAGAGAGAGACCATGAGCTGAGTCCCCACTGAGCAGGGAACCTGACATGGGGCTCAATCCCAGGACCCTGGGATCATGACCCAAGTCAGAGGCTTAACAGACTGAACCCCCCAGGCACCCCTCAATCCCCCATTTTTTAAAGAGAGGATAAAAATAGCAATGAGGTCACAAGTGTGTTATAAAGATTAAAAGCAATAATTATTTCTATTAATTAACAAGTCTTATAGTAATTTCTATGTGTATACATGTAGTATGTACACATTAAAATGTGGACTTGTCATTATTTTTATTGTTATTATTAAGAAAGTGGAGGGATAGTTTACCACTTGTTGTCCTAATCTGTTCTGAGGTCCCATGGAAATGGAGTTAAGGTGTAAAGCAGCAATGTTTAAAATAATGTTATGAAGCTTTCGTTGACTTTGAATCACAAGTTGTTGTGATGTTGGGGGGATGTTGGGGGGAAAAGAAGTTGAAGTGATTCAGGATCAAAGCAGTGTGTTTTCCCAGAAGTATGCTATCCTAGGCCTATGTAACAATCAAATTTCTATCAAATTTTCTTCCTATCATGCCTCTCAAATCATACATATCCTTTTAGAAAGAGAAGGTGCTTTAAGTCAGATTAGATGGTCCGTGTGGCTGCACCTGCACGTCTGTCATTGCACCGAGCCAGACTTCCAGGCACACGATCCGCATCTTCCACGGGCGCAGAGACAGCAAATAACGTGGTCAAGGATGGACTCAAGCACCGGCAGATAGGACATCTAAGCCCAAGAGGGAATGATCCGAAGTTCTACTCTTCCCAATAGAACACAAAGACAGGGTCAGGAGAAAGGACAGTTGGGCTACAAAAATAGTGAGGAGCAGAGGGATGGTGGTAACACCCTCCTCCCAGCAGCTTTATACTTTTCTTATCATCTTCCTTGCACCACGGTGCCCTCCTGCTCCCTTCCCCAGCTATTCCTCTGGTGTTGGCAGTGCCATTCAATCTCTCTGTCAATGTCTCTCTCTTTTCTATAAGAGAACAAGATAAGCACATTTTCAAAAAAGAGTACAAAGGGAGCTTATATATGTTAGTTGAATAATTATTAGAACTCATGGGCTCTATTTAAAGATTTGGATAAGAGCCCTACACATGGGACTGAAGATAGAAATGTGGCTTGAAACTCTGTCTCCTGCACAGCCACGATTTGCATAACCAACAGGACACTGTGTCAAGCTTTGGATGAATTAGATTTTTCACAGAGAAGGTTAAGACAAGAACAAGGGATTATGGTATATTCTAATGAAGCACTGGACCCAGTGATCCTGCATCAATGTAGTTGAATAATTGCCTGCTTTTGGGGGTTTAGATGATTTGCCCAATTATATATGCTTTGGGAAAAAAAACCTAGAGTGTATCGGTGGTGATTGCTGTACAGCAATGAGTGAGAAATCGTTCATTAAAGCTGCACATTTTGATAGCTTCTGGCTCTCTGAAGTTTCTGATTTGAGGCTCTAATCACTCCTGCTTATTCTCGACCATGAGTAAATTATTTGAGAAGCTTCAGACATATTTTACTCATCATGAAAATGTACACTTTCTTCCCCAATAAAAGGAAAATAAAGTATTACTTTCAAATGGTAAAATAAAAAGCTTTAAAATAAAACAACTTGTGCCTGAAACTAGTTCTGAGCTCTATCCATGCTAAATAGGGAGAACTGCACAACATAAAAATGTATCAAATAGTTGAGTTTGTATTAGGTTATGAATAATTAAAATATGAAGAGCACGTTGTTCCACATTCGGGAATTCTGTTAATATGCTGGTGCTGTCATAAAAATAGAATCTGAATTGTCCAAATTAGACAACACAGAGTAGTAACTTCCCTAGGAGTGTAAGAGTGTGTGAGTATATATATGTGTGTGTGTGCATGTGTGTGACTCATCATCACCATTGATGAGCATCAGTGATTATCAATACGGTTAAGTGAAATCATCTGAGGATTTCAGGTGCTGGTGATGTGAGAAAGAACAAGGCCTAGTATGTGACTCTGAAGAACTCCCCGCCTGGTCTGATCGGGAGTACATTTCCAATTTTGTACTGCCACGAGGATATGCCTCAGTACGACTCAGAAAGGCTCGGTTTTAGAGCAAATATAAGAATACATCATCACTCCTGGGGTGGGCATGTAATATTTATAATCATCTATACAAATAAGATAGCGTAGCCTTAATTAAAAGGGTTTCAAATAGTAAAAATTATAAAAATAATTTTACAAAGAAAAATCCATTTCAATCTTGAAAACATTTAAGAAATTCAGATCAAGTATTTTGTTCTCATAGTTCTCAGTCTACATAGTAAAAACTGGGGCCTAGAAAATATAAGTGATTTCCCCAACGTCAAGATGAATTACGAGCAACATCTTGTTATCAAACTCTGTACAATGCTATGTACCAAGTACTCCTGGAAGCTTCAATATTTCTGCTGAAGAGAAGGGATTAACATCTTCCTTCAAATGTTCACTCAAAACATATTTACTGTGAGACTTCTGGGTGCTAGTCCTCACCTGCAGTAAGCAAAGTAGACAACTCGTTTTCTTCTTGGGGGGTCGGGGGGATGCATTCTGATCCCAAGATACAAAGTGATATGAGTGAACTGCTTTGATGATCTGACATTTTTGGGGTTGTTTCCTATAATAAGAAATGCCTCCTATAAATTACACATTTGATCCTTACCTGCCACATGGTTTGTGGGGCATCACATAACTGTTCTTGAGCTAGGATTCAGATCTCTTGGGTTATCATTCTGGGATTACCACTTACTCTTTGGCTTGGGCCCTATTACTCTCCCCGTGAACATCAGTATCCCTACACATAATGTGTAAATGATGCCACCTGCCCCGTTATCTCCCAATGCCACTAACAGAATCTAGGGAACAGCAATTCCTCAGAGCACCTTTTGACAAGTAAAGTATTACATTATTCGCTGTACATCTGTCCGATTCCTCCTATGTGCTTAGCTCTCTAATGAACATAAACATTCTTTTTTTGCCTGTCTCTCTTTTTTTCCCTTCTTTTCCCCCCCAACCTTATCCAGTGCCAGCCAAGAATACAGAGATGCAGTAGAGGCTGATTGCATCTGTCTCATGGTAAATTTGAAATTTGTTTTTTTAAGGACACATATCAATACCTGAAGTGTTATGGGAATGATAATGTTGGTTCCACATCCTCCAGATTGGTAATTTGGCCATTTAAATTTGCTAACCATTATGCATTATGTATCAGAATACCATGTTACACTTTAGCATCTGCTTTATGACAGAAAAATGAAAGAGGTAGAGTAGAAAAACACATCTACAGGAAAAGGTATGTTTTTGAGAAAAGGTTTCTATATATTCATTTTTGTTAAGTTCGTATTACCTAGGTGATCCAAATATCACAGGTGAAATTTTTGAATTAATGAGTTTTTTTGTTTTTGGTTTTCAAGATAGGAAGGTATTTCGATATACATCTCTAAAGGTCACATGAATCTCAGTTATTGGTCCGATGTGTCTTATAGGCAAAGGTCTGTAAATTATAGTCTTTTTTTTTTTTTTTTTTTTTTTTTACATTTGGTATCTTACCAGTTTTTATCAATTACATCATAAGTTATACTAGGGCCTTTGGAATTCCACTTATTAAGTATTTCAGTGATGGACCTCTTTGTAGGTTACACTTTGATTTGACTGAAGACCAATTGATCGTGGAGAATAAGACTCTCCAGAGATGAAGGAGGCAAGACTTGCCACTGGGCTCAGTTTACAGAATTCTGCATGAATCGTCATTACCTGCCTGAGTTACAGATCAGGAAAATATATTTGGTGTTGCACAGCTCTCCTTACCAACATATCTGCTTACGTAGAGATAGACAAACACCCAGCTGATTTGCACCTCTGTTCCTTTCGGAACACCCCTGAGAGGGCCAAACTGTTCAATTCCCTGGGATCCAGGGACATAAGAAACATGCTTGTGATTCGAACCCACAGCCTCCCTTGCTGGCATGCTGACTTTGTGCTCGCTGTCTGAATATTCAGCTCTTTCTACACAATCTGCCTCCAGAGTGCAGCTTCCCTGGTGAAGCTGACCATCCTCTCCCAGCTGCGATTCTTCATGTTCCCACACTGAGAAGCCAGCCCCAGAGTCCAGAACCCAAGGCGTCCTCAGGGCTGCATCATCTACAGGGGAAGGACTTATCACTCAGCAGACAAAAGCAGCCCGGGAGACAAGTGCTGACCATCAACACTGACTATTTCTGCAGTAATAAGGCAGTTGACAAAGTTACCTTCTCAGCAGGAAAACTGGAGAAGCAGCTGCTAATTGCTCTGTTCTAGAAGCATCCTTTCCTTCCTTAAAAAAAAAAAAAAAATGGTGGGGCTTCCCACAGATGTGCATCCTACATCCCCTTGCATAGGTTTCTCTTTTTGTCCCCCAGGAATTTCCCAGAGGTTTTATTTCCACTTGGAAAAAGCTCATTTTTAACTTGTCCCCCCATTCCCGATGATACTGGAAAGAATGCTTATATTTCTCTGCTTTAATTTTAAATAACTAGAATAGAACTATAAGATAAAGGTTTTTACCAAATTGCCCCACCCCTTTCTCCAGAGGGTCTCATGTATAAAATTATATGGAGTTCATGCTGAGAAATGGTCAAACAATCTGGGGAGAAATAGTAACATCTTTCCTTTTCTTGCACCTTTGTTTAAAGAGAGACTCTGATATCAATGACCGTTTTTCAATTATTGTCCTTCCAAAGCTTCTTTTCCTAATACTTCATAAAATGCTGACAGGAAAAAAAAAAAAAAAAAAAAAAAAAAAAAAAGGCTGTCTCCCTACAGTTTCCCCAGAAGCCAGTCTTTTGAAAATATATTTTTTTAACAGAATGTTTCATAACTATGAATAGGCCTCTTGGGAAAATACTGAAAGGCATTGTCTCCACTTAACCAATATAAAGACTGAATTTTCAGAAAAGAATCCCACTCAGATCTCATTTAACCATGACAACCATTTTCAGTACCTAGAGAATTCTATGTTCAGTGCTGGGTGCTGGGATAATGAGACAAATAAAGTATGTTCTTGCATTCAAGAACATGAAACACTCATGCAGCAGGACAGGGTACACATGAATGACAGACCAGATGGACAGACGTCATCAGCAATGTTCATCTGTTGCTTCTTATTCATCAAATTTTCTAAGTCAGGTAACTGAGGTTTAAACACTAGCTGGCAACTTACTCCTCCTTGGTCTTGGCAATCTCCTTGTACTTCGGCATTTCACTTTTTAAACAGATAATATTAGTAACTACTTCATGTGGTCTTTATTAGAATTAGATGAGTTAATACATGTAAAAAGCTCAGGAGAGTGCTTAATATATGAGAAACATTCAGTAAGTGTCTTGTACCTGGTATATGCAAGTGCCAGCAGCAATTATGGATACATTTATAGTAAAAGACATGATCTAGTTAGTAGTAATACCTAGATACCTGGATACAGCTAATAGAAGTCACACACACGTAGAGTTACTGCAGGGCAGCGTTAAAGTATATGATCCACTATTGGTTCTAAATGGTAAAGAGAGACTTACACAGACCCTTTGATCTAAACACTTAGCAGTAATGGATGACATTTGAAATGAGGAGACAAATGAAATGACTGCACTCAAATACAAGTAAAGTATATATATATATATATATATATATATATATATATATATATATAATCAGGCACTTAGTAAAAACAAATGAGAAAATAAAAACCAATAATCTTTCTGTTCCTTAAGACTACAGCCATTTAGTACTGGATAGTATAGGTCTGAAGGGTGAAGGGAAAAGAAAGTTGCTCCATTTGCTTTAATCATGGTCTAAGACAGGAATTTCCTGACTCCAGATATAAGGAAAAAATAAAGAAACCAGTATATTCATGAAATTTATCAACACAGCTTCAGTATCAGTGGAGAGTGCAAAGCATATACACAAAGAAGCTTTTCTAACCACAGAAATTTAAAAGGAAAAAAAAAGCAAAACATGAAGAATATATTTCAACATGAATGGAAGCAAACTCAAATGTAAAGCATGAGAGAACTGCAAATAGTGACCAAAGAAATTCAAACAATTCTTAATCATAATAAAAATATAATTGCTTGTGATAAAAACAAATGCCTACATGTCTTCAATGAAGAATTATATTAAACATTTAAGGAAGAAATAGTATCAAGCAATGAAACTTCTTTAGAATACAGAGGTAGGAACACTCCCCAGGTTATTTTATGATACCCACATTATACTCATAAAACCAGGATAAGTCCTTACAAGGAAAGCAAATTATAAACTAGTACCCCTCATTAGCAAAGGTCTAAAATCCTTTTAAAAATGTAAACTGAGTCTTTCACTATGTAAAACGTTTAACATATGATTAAGTGGGGTTTGTTGCAGGAATGCAGGTTGGCTTAATGTTGAAAAAAATCAACTAAGGTAATTCACAATGTTAACAGAATATATGGAAAAACCATTATCATCTTAATGTATGAAGAAAATACGTTGGTAAAACTCAGTGACCTTTCATTTTATATGCATATATATCATATACCATAAATAATATAAATATAACAAAAATAGATAAAATTTATTAAACCTCACAGCACACTTGGAATACAAGGAAATTTTCATATTATTTATGAAGGATATCAACAAAAAACATATCTATTATTATAATCAATACTGAAAAACTTAAATGTCTTGTTAAAATTGAGAACATGGCAAGAATAGAATCCTCTCAAATTTTATTCATCATTATATTGCAGGAATTAGCCAGAGCCATCAATAAGAAATAAAAGACACTCAGATTCGAAAAGGAGAAATAAAACTATATTTGCAAGCAACATTGTATCTGTACACATTTACAAGGAATCTACAAGGAGTATTACTAGAATTGATAATGACTTTTAACAAAGTCTCAGGATAAAAACGTCAGTATAAAAATAGTAAATGTATTATCAACAGTGACAAACCAGTAATTAAAAGTAACAATGACAATGACAATATCAACAGAAATCAGAATAATTAATCAAGAATATATTTGATAAAATACATGCAAGACCTGTACACTAAAAATTGCCAACAGTGCTACCAACATTTGTAGACAGACAAGATTTAGTTCTTGACTGGTATTGTCCAGAAACTGCCCTCATTTCCTTACCAAGTGGACATTTCCATAGAACAATGGTTTCATCAGAATAAAATAAGAAGAGCCAGAGAGAGATTGTGAGCAACACAAACTCAGAAGTGACATGCCATTACTTTTGTCGTATTCTATTTGGCTGAAGGGAGTCATTGGATCTAGCCCACACTTAAGGGAAAAGCCTGTGCCAGTATATGGATATTATGAGGTGGAAATCACTGAGGGCTGTTTTTGCAGCTGCCCACCACAGCAGCTAAAGGGCAAAAATGATTATTTCAATGCATGTGTTCAGAAATATTCAAAATGCTATACTCCTGTATGATATACAAAGAACATGTTTCCAATCTGAAAATCTGAAGTAGAAGAAAACTTTTTTAAACCATTAGAGGCATATATATGTAAGCCCATCTGCTGCTTAATGTGGAAACTTTAAAAGCATTCTTAGCAAGAAAAAAACACAGCAAGTTTGGCTTCCATCATTATTTCTATTTCAAATTTACTGAATATACTGGGCTATATAATAAGGTGGGTAAAATAAATCACAGCTATATGAATTGGAATGAGATTAAAACCTTTTCAAAAAAAAAAAACTTTTCAATTTTTAGATTGTATGATTATTCACATATGTTCAGACATTTTGCTTTATAAAAATGTAACATGCATGCAAAATATTGTTGTGGACATTAGTATTAACAAATTAGAAGATACAAGAGGAAAAAGAATTTACACTCATAATGCAACAACATATAAAAATATAAGTAAAGCTGATAGGAGAAATAAAAGATATTGAAGGAGTAAAACAAGAATTGAGTAAATGGAGAGACATACCATGCTCATGGATGAAAAATTTCAGTTGTGAAGATAGCAATTATTTCTCAACTATCCTATAAATTCAGTATGATTTCAATCAAAATCACATTTTAATTTACCTGAATGAGTATATCATAAAATATAAATGGAAGAATATGGATTCAATTTACAAGACTATGAAAAAGAAACATCTGAAATCACTTGTCCTACCAGATACCATGCCTAACTTAAATCTATAGTAATTAAGATACTAACAATGAGACTGAAGAAAGAGAAATTAGAAAAATCAATCCCATTTACAATTGCACCCAAAAGCATAAGACACCTAGGAATAAACCTAACAAAAGAGGTAAAGGATCTATACTCTAAAAACTACAGAACACTTCTGAAAGAAATTGAGGAAGACACAAAGAGATGTAAAAATATTCCATGCTCATGGATTGGAAGAATTACTATTGTGAAAATGTCAGTGGTACTCAGGGCAATTTACACATTCAATGCAATCCCTATCAAAGTGCCATAGACTTTCTTCAGAGTAGATCAAATAATCTAAAGATTTATATGGAGTCAGAAGACCTGGAATAGCCAGGGAAATATTGAAAAATAAAACCAGAGCCGGGGGCATCACAATGCCTGGTTTCAGGTTGTACTACAAAGCTGTAGTCATCAAGACAGTGTGGTACTGGCACAAAAACAGACACATAGATCAATGGAACAGAATAGACAATCCAGAAGTAGACCCTCAGCTTTATGGTCAACTAATATTCAACAAAGCAGGAAAGATTATCCACTGGAAAAAGGACAATCTCTTTAATAAATGGTGCTGGGAAAATTGGACGCCACGTGCAGAAGAATGAAACTAGACCATTCTCTTACACCAGACACAAAGATGAACTCAAAATGGATGAAATATGTAAATGTGAGACAAGAATCCATCAAAATCCTAGAGGAAAACACAGGCAATGCCCTTTTTAAACTTGGCCACAGAAACTTCTTGCAAGATACATCCATGAAAGCAAGAGAAACAAAAGCAAAAATGAACTATTGGGACTTAATCAGGACAAAAGGCATCTGCACAGCAAAAGAAACAGCCAAGAAAACTATAAGACACCCTACAGAATGGGAGAAGATATTTGCAAATAACCTATCAGATAAAGAGCTAGTATCCAAGATCTATAAAGAACTTATTAAACTCAACAGCAAAGAAACAAACAATCCAGTCATAAAATGGGCAGAAGACATGAACAGAAATCTCACAGAGGAAGACCTAGACATGGCCAACAAGCACATGAGAAAATGCTCCACATCACTGGCCATTGGGGAAATACAAATCAAACCCACAATGAGATCCCACTTCACACCAGTGAGAATGGGGAAAATTAAGACAGGAAACAACAGATGTTGGAGAGGATGTGGAGAAAGGGGAGCCCTTTTGCACTGTTGGTGGGAATGTGACCTGGTGCAGCCACTCTGGAAAACTGTGTGGAGGTTCCTCAAAGAGTTAAAATAGAGCTGCCCTATGACCCAGCAATTGCCCTGCTGGGGATTTACCCCAAAGATGCAGATGCAGTGAGATGCCAGGACACCTGCACCCCGATGTTCACAGCAGCAATGTCCACAATAGCCAAACTGTGGAAGGAGCCTCAGTGTTCATTGACAGATGATGGATAAAGAAGCTGTGGTCTTTGTGTACAGTGGGATATTCCTCAGCCTTTAAAAACGACAAATACCCACCATTTGCTTCAACATGGGTAGAACTGGAGGGTATGATGCTGAGTGAAGTAAGTCAATCAGAGAAGGACAAACATTATATGGTCTCATTCATTTGGGGAATATAAAAAATAGTGAAAGGGAATAAAGGGGAAAGGAGAGAAAATGATGGGAAATATCAGAAAGGGAGACAGAACATGAGAGACTCCTAACTCTGGGAAATGAACAAGGGGTGGTGGAAGGGGAAGAGGGCGGGGGGACGGGGTGACTGGGTGACGGGCACTGAGGGGGGCACTTGACGGGATGAGCACTGGGTGTTATGCTATATGTTGGCAAATTGAACTCAAAGAAAAATAAATAAATAAATAAATCTATAGTAATTAAGATAAACTAGTTGAGGAGGAGAGGATTAGAGGTCATACATAGACTTAGTGAACTAAATACAGAAACCAGAAACTAAAGCAAAAGACACATTGAAAACTAGGCTTGGGACATAAACAATACTGTAAATCAATGATTAAAATACAGACTTTAATATATAGTATTGAAATTATTTACTATTTATATAAAGAAAAGTAAAGCTAGCTCTTACCTCACACATAATTCTAGGTTTACTGATAGTCTAATATCAAAAGTAAAATTTTAAACTGCTACAAAAATACCTTTACGATAAAATCATCCTACTATACAGAGTGGATTCTTATAGTAGACAGAAAAAAGCAAAAAAAAATTAATATCTACAACCTATTAGAAAAATGGACAAGGATAATTCATAGAGGAAGCAACTCCAAAAGCTAATAGATATAAAAAATGTAATTAGTCCTCTTTAATCAATGAACTACAAAATAAAATAAGTATTAGTTATCATTCTTTATATACTCTTCTGTATGACCAGGAAAAAAAATATTTTAAGACTTATTTATTTGAGAGAGAGAGAAAGAGCATGAGCACCTGAGCCAGGGAGAAGGACAGAGGGAGTGAGAGAGTCTCAAACAGACTCTGCTGAGTGGGGAGTCCCATGTGGGGCTTGATCCCAGGAGCCTGAGATCATGACCTGAGTCAAGATCAATAGTCAGATGCTTAACTGATTAAACCACCCAGGTGCCCCCAAAATATTCTTTTTTAAAGTGTGATGATACTGATGTGTTTGGATATGTGAAGATATCCCCTTTCACTGGGATGAGCAACTGCACCAGTTTACCTAGATGGGTCATGAGATCCTCTGTGCTACAATTGGGGAAGTTCCAGACAAATCAGAGCTAGTGGGTTATCATAGTGGGTTTTAAATTGGTTTAAATTTAAAGACAATACTGCAGTGCTTAATATTAGAACGCTAAACATTGCAACATGGAAGAGGGAGGGAAGGAGAAAGGGAGGGAAGGACTAAGAAAGAGGTATGTTCAACAAAAGGAGAACGAACTTTGGTGTGTTTATCAGACTTACCTGTGAGCACCTATAACAAAGATACATAGAGCCAGGCCCACTGCAATGGGATAGAACTTGGCCTTTGTATTTTCCAAGTTTCCCAGGTGATTCTGATACCTGCTAAAGTATGAAAACCACTGCATTAGGGGCTTATCTATCGGCACAGATAAATTGCCACACCTAATGTTGGGCAGGAGTAGCAAGTTGCAGAGTGCCATATAAAGTATGATTAAATTTATTTAAACTTTAAAATCCTCCAACACAAGACTGTATCATGTGTAGAGATGTATACAAATGTATTAAATATTAAAACATGCATGGAAATAATAAACATAAATTTACATTTGTGATTACCTTGGTAGAGGGTAATAAAATAAATCACAGAGTCTTTCCAAGGGGGCTTCAGATATGTCCCAAATTTCTTATTTCTTCTAAAACAATAAAAATGTAGCCAATGTAGTGTAATGTTGAGATTCAGTGCAGTAGAAAATTGAATATTCATATATTTGAAATACTTCACAAAATAATTTTAAGAATATAAGAGTATGAGTATATTACAATTCCTATTTTGTGAAGATATATTTAACAATTTATATGGTTATGGAAGAAATGGTGTATCATTTCCACTGCTACATTTATATCTATTAATTACTAAAAATTCTCCTTCAGCTATGACAAGGCAGAGTCTTATCATTATGTGTGATTCTTGTTTTCCTATGTTTCATTTTTGTATTTTATCAGAAATGCCATTAACACAACAAATTAGTAGCATATGACTAAAATTTGCAGGCATAGTTGTCAGATTAGTTGGGTGACCATAAATGGCTTCTTCTGTTACTTCCTGCTTGGTTGTATATAATATGATGAATATAGATAATAGAGTGTGCTAATAATCATATTTATTCTTCAGAACTAAGCTATTAAATCACTAAAAGACTGTATGAATGCACAATGTCTCCAAATATGAAGGATTATAGAAATTCTGACTTTTAATCATTTGCTTTTGATTATTATTCTTCTAACCTATCACTGAAAACTGAACAGTACACATTAACTTTCATCATTAGTGATACAGCATAGTGAGCATTGTTCAAGCAATGGGCTTGATTTGAAAGTATGTGAGACAAATAAAATATGTCCTGACACTATCTCATCCATCTGAGCTGTAGTGAAGTTGCCTAACGAACATCACCACTCACAGAAAAGATGACAGGAATGGTTGCAAATCAAGCTTTGAAGAGTCCATTAGAGTAATCTGGCTAGAGTGTGATGTGCACACCTTATAAAGTCGTAACAACAACAAAAAGTCCTCATCATTTATTCAGAAAGGTCATTTTAAATGAGTTTTTCTAGGCTCATGCAAAAGATTGCTTTCTTTCAACTGTCAATTTGATTTGACTTGACTTGAAGTTTCAATCATCATCATAGAGCTCTATAATCTCTTGCAATTTATACTGCTTTTAAGCCTTAAAAAATAACTGTTGGTAAATATAAAAATAATATGGCAACCCATTGGTAAAACTGGAAAATTGATAGTGTCAAAGAAATAGAGGAAGTCTAAGTTTGGTTGAGTTTGGTTCTAGGTTTGTTTGCTTGTTTGCTTTGCAGATTCAAGAGTTACTTATTAGAAATCTTTCCAGACTTCTCGGCTGCGTTGGGTCCTGGACTTTTGCAACAGGAAATCTACAACCTATGGGGTAACAGTGAAGCACAAAGCAAGATTGGGTCATTTAGAATTTACTAAGAAATTGAGTAAGGCTGTTATATGATTTTGGATGAACTTCATGGGAAAAACAACACAGAAATATATCTTTGAATATTTCTAAGATATTAGCATTGATAAAACTTTTTATAAGCTTTCATTTAGTCTTCAAATTATAGGGAAAAAAAGACTATTTTTATCAAATTCAAAACAACACTATCTACAGTTTATGGTATTTTTCCAAAAACGTTTCCTGGAAAAGTAGGGTTAATGATGTGGGGGATAGAGTATGAAGTTATGTACTTGGGTTGTGGTTGGTGGGTTATAAATAAGAGAATAGCCTGGATTGTAAAGACCAGAGTGTCCTGGAAACCACACACAGATTAAGAACAGTTGGGAAATAAAAGAAGGTATCCCAGTTAATTTTTGCAAACATCTTTACAGATATATCTATGTCCACATACAGTTCATAATCTGGGGAAATGCTTATTAAATCTCTTCTACATGCCAGATTATTCCAACACACTTGATACTTTTAGTAGAACAGAACAACTCAATGAGCTTAAACTTGGAAATCTTGAAAGATTTCTTGCTCTCTCTTCTGTTCTCCCATTGTAATTTGGGAGGCAGACAATTTAGGATAATTTATTCATCAGAATGGTAAGAGAGGAAAAAACTAGAGATTATTTGTTTATTCATTTGATTAAAGAACTCACTCTTACATGAATAAATTTCTACTTTTATTTTCAATATTGTGAATTTCCCTAAGTTAAAAGACACAACTAAGTTAATATTTATATCTCTTTATCTGTATGGTATAAATTTTTCAAAAACTGAAAATTATGTGTTTTGAAATCTTTTGGCAAAAGTCTCAGAAGGAATTATAAGAGCTTCATCGAAACTCTGGATTTGGTAACAGTGTAAGGTCTGGAGTTAGATTCAAACATCACTTGGAAGTCCTCTGAAAAGTCACCAAAGAAGGAGCACTTAGTCTCTGTCTTAACTGAGTTATCTAATAAGCCAAAATGTGTGTGCCAAGAGTTGAGACTGCCTGTCATTTTCTTAGATTCATTGAGAAAGAAGTACCATTTGTTTCTATTCAACCTTTTAGGCTGACCTGCTTCACCTTTTAATCAGTTTGAGCCACAGCTTCTTTTACTAATGGTACTAGATTTTATAGTCCTTTTCAAATGCACATGTCATCTTTAAATGTTTTGATCCTAGTTAATAACATAGGGATGAAGATTTGGGCTGAAGAAGGCTTTGACACTAAATGGAATTGTCATTGATGTTCAAACTATATCTAAGTTAATAGTTAACTCCTTGGAGAGATGAGGTGCCCTGACAGACTCCCAGAGCTAACCATTTAATCTATAAGAAACATAAGAATACTGGTTCTCAACACTGACTGCACATTATAATCATCTGGGGGAACATTTTAAACTTCTGACATTGAATTCCACCACAGGCCATTTAGATTGGGATGCTTGGGAGTGGACTCTGCATCGGTGCATACCCTCTGCTTTGAGAACCATTGGTATAAAACAGTAGCTCCGAATATGTGTTCTACATACCTTCTACATCAATATCATCTTTGGAACTGATGGGAACCCATTATAGCGAATCAAAATCTGGTGGTCAGGAGTGGTGTCACGAAGATGAAACAATAGGAGGCTCCAGACCCTGTTACTCCATGGAGACACCAGATTAAAAAGATGGACTTCTGTGAAAACTCCAGAGAACAGTTAAAGAGTTGCAATACTCAAGGTCAGTGCAAAATGAAGAATAATGCACTCAAGTGGGTAAAATAATTCACTGTATTTACTTGCCATAATCCTCTCCCCTAGCATTCAGCATGGCATGATCACAAGAAAACTCTCAAGATCTCTACTTCCTCCAGAGAGAAAGAGAATAGTGGAATATGCACATACCCTTTGGCATTCTGAAGGACTTCCCAAGGGTCTGTTTCTGCCTCCCGTGATTTGGAGCACTAATGGAAACTAACACAATGTGGATGCCTGGGGGCTGCTGAAAACAAAAGTGAGCACAGGGCATTCTTGAAGCACAGGAGAGATGGCACAGCTACAGAAAGGTACTGAAAGGAGTAAAAGATTATGAATGCCTGAAAAATAAATGGCCTAACAGTTTGGCTGGGAAAATACACATACAAGCCGAGGGAAGATGCATCCCTACAACAGGTTTGAAAGGTCCCTAGAATTTCTAGTTGGGCTGACTGGTGAAGGTCTTCCACAGCTTACAAAGCCAGCTAGTAAAGACTGGAAAATGTGGCTATCTTTCAACTACCCAAGTTTCAATAAATGATAAGGTATACAAAAAAAAAAAAAAAAAAAAAAAAAAGAAAGAAAGAAAGAAAGAAAAAAGAAATATACAAAAGAAGAAAATGAATCTCCAGAAATTGACTCTAAGGATTCAGAGCTCTATGAATTCCTTGACAAAGAATTCAAAATTGATCTTAAAGATGTTCAATGAGGGGATCCCTGGGTGGCGCAGCGGTTTGGCACCTGCCTTTGGCCCAGGGCGCGATCCTGGAGACCCGGGATCGAATCCCACATCAGGCTCCCGGTGCATGGAGCCTGCTTCTCCCTCTGCCTATGTCTCTGCCTCTCTCTCTTTCTCTCTCTGTGACTATCATAAGTAAATAAAAATTAAAAAAAAAAAAGATGTTCAATGAGCAAAAAAAAGAGAATATAGATCCATAACAAAATAAAATTAGGAAAACTAGGCACGAACAAAGTTAGAGTATCGATGAGAACATAGAAACTATAAAACCCCACAAATTTTGGAGTTGAGGAATATGATAATTGAATTGAAAAATTCGCTGGAAGGATGCCTGGGTCGCTCAGTAGTTGAGCCTCTGTCTTTGGCCCAGGTCATAATCCCAGGGTCCTGGGATTGAGTCACACATCAGGCTCCACACTGGGAGCTTTCTTCTCCCTCTGCCTGTGTCCCTGCCTCTCTCTCTGTATCTTTCATGAATAAATAAAATCTTAAAAAAAAAAAAGTTCACTTGAAAAGTTCAAATCAGACTTAGTCAAGCAGAAGAACTAATTAGCAAATTTGAAAAGATGTCATTTGTAATTGAGGCAAATGAGCAAAAAGAATTAGGAACACAAATAAGTGAAGAAATCCAAAAGGAAGATAATAATAATAAGCATTACAATAACAAAATGCATTACAGGAGTCTCAGAAAAAAAGAGAGAAAATTGCAGAGAGCCTATTTGAAGAAATAATAGCCAAAAATATCTCAAATTTGAGGAAGGAAGTAGATATACAAATTTAAGAACTTCATTGAACTCCAACCAGGAAAACCCCAATGAAACTCACACTGGAATACATTTCAACCAAATAGCCAAAAGTCACAAATAGAGAATCTTGAAAATAGCAGAAAAAAGACATTCATCACATGGAAAGCATTAAGAGGATAATATTACCCATGGATTTCTTAGCAGAAACTTTGGAGGCTATAAGGGAGTGGGATGATGTATGCAAAGGGCTAAAAAATAAAATAAAATCTTCTGACCATGAATATTGTATTTGAGAAAGCTCTCCTCCAAAAATGATGAAGAAATT
Organism: Canis lupus familiaris; assembly: GCF_011100685.1. Taxonomy (NCBI): domain Eukaryota; kingdom Metazoa; phylum Chordata; class Mammalia; order Carnivora; family Canidae; genus Canis; species Canis lupus. Next base: position 86,697,457 of record NC_049226.1, on the reverse strand, counting down.
AAGACTTAAAAAAAAAAAAAAAAAACAGAGGCTAAGGGAATCTATTACTCCAAGACCACTACTCCAAGAAATGATGAAGAGAGTCCTTCAAGTTGAAACAAAAGTTTGCTAAACTGCAACACAAAAAAATATGAAAATAAAAAGCTCTCTGATAAAAGAAAATATGTAGACAAATATAGAATCCTGCAGGGTTGTAATGGTGGTATATAAATTGCTTTTCATTCTGGTAAGAATTTTTAAAAATAATAAAAAATTAATCTGTATAAATGAATACAAAATGTAAAAAAGATATAATTTGTGACAATAACAAAGTATAAAGGATAAGTAAATGTAAAGGAGTATATGATTGAAGTTATTATTAGTTTAAAATAAAATGTTTATAATTTTAAGGTATTTTATATAATCCTCATGCTAACCACAAAGAAAATACCTTTAGAAGATACACACATACTCCCCTCAAACACATAGTAAGGACTCAAACCATGTAAGTACAAAGAAATCAAGAAAACACAAAGGAAGGCAGCAAGAGAGGAGAAGAGTAGCAAAAACAGTTCTAAGACATCCAGACAAAAAAGAAAACAAAATGGCAATAAGTGTCTCCATATATTACCTAAAACACATACACTAAATTCCCCAATGAAAAGACAAAGATAAGCTGAACACACAAAAATCTATCTCTGCTGTACATAAGACTCATTTTATGTCTGTATATATGTAGGTACATACCCGACTTACTTTAGATCTAAAGATACATATAGACTAAAAGTAAAAGAATAGAAAGAGATATTCCATATATATCTTAGCCAAAGGTGAGCAAGGTGACCATATTTATCTCAGACAAAGTAGACCCTAATTCAAAAATTATTATAAGAGACAGAGAAGAAAATTATGTAATTAGGAAGGGGTCAATTCATTAATAAGCTAATAATAAATATATTTATATACCTGAAATCAGGGCTTGGAAATACATGAAGTATGTACATTGATATAAGTGAAAGGAGAAATATACATAAACACCATAATGATTGGAGACCTTAATATCCCACTTTCAGTAATTGATAGAACAACCAGATAGAAGATCGGTAAAGAAACAGAAGACTCGAAGAATGTTACAGACCTATCAGACCTAATGGACATATGCAGAATATTGCACCTTACAACACAACAGAGCCCACAATCTTGTCAAGTGTACATGGGAAATATGCACACACTGAAAATATATCAGTTTTTTTTTTCTGACCAAAATGGAATGAAACTAGAAATCAAAAGGAAAACCGTTAGGTTCACAAATATGTAGAATTGAACAACACACTCTTAAACAACCAATAGGTCAAAGAGGAAATTATAAGAGAAATTAGAAAATATATTAAATGGATGAAAATGAAAATACAGCATATCAAAAATTATAGGATCTAGTGAAATGGTACAAAGAGGTAAGATTATGCCAGTAAATACATTTTTTAAAAAAGTATTCAAATCAACGATCTAAATTTATATCTCAAGGAACCTGAAAAAAAAAAAAAAGCTAAATCCAAAGTTAGCAAAGAAAAAAATAATAAAGATTAGAGCAGAAATAGAGAATAAAAAGACACAACAGGGAAAAAAAATAAGCAAAACTAAGAGTTGGTTATTTGAAAAGACCAACAAAATCAACAAATCCTTAAATAGATTAAGAAAGAAAAGAGAGATAACTAACATCACATACAAAAGAGGAGACATTACAACTGATGCCATAGTTGGGATGAAAAATTTTAGTAAACTGGATGCTATGTGAAATGGACAAATTTCTAGGAAAATAAAATTTACCAAACTGAACCATGAAGAAATTAAAAAAAAAAATCTAAACAAACATATGACTTGTAAGGAGATTAAAATAGTAATCCAAAACCTTCCAACAACAACAACAACAAAAAACCCCTCATGACTGGAACATCTGGGTGGCTTAGTCGGTAAAGCATCTGCCTTTGGCTTAGATCACGACGTCCTGGGACTGAGCCCTATGCCCAGATCCCTGCTGAGGAGGACGTCTGCTTCTCCCTCTGCCCCTCCTCCCAGCTCATGGGTGCTCTCTGAAAGAAAGAAGAGAAAAAGAGAGAAAGAGAGGAAAAGAAAGAAAAAGAAAGAAAGAAAGAAAGAAAGAAAGAAAGAAAGAAAGAAAGAAAGAAAGAAAGAAAGAAAGGAAGAGAGAAAGATGCTTTAAAAAAGAGCCTATAGCCAACTGGCTTCACTGGATAAATCTAACACAAATTTAGAAAGTTAACACCATTCATCCTCAAATACTTCCAAATCCTGAAGAGAAGGAGGGTACTTCTAAACTCACTTTATGTGACCAGCATAACCGCCACACCAAAGCTAGACAAAAGAAAACGAGGGACCAATATCCCTGATGGATATGGATGCAAAAATCTTCAACAAAATACTCCCTAGACAAGTTCAACAGCGTTCTGAAATACACGCCATGTCCGGGTGGGATTTATTCCTGGAAAGCAAGGATGGTTGAACATGCAAAAGTCAACCTCTGTAATATATCACATCACATAAACTGAATAAAAGAGAAAAACTACTTGATCATCTCCATTGTTGAAGAAAAAGCATCTGAAAACAATTCGGGACCCTAGCACGGAAACAGAAACAAAACACACTTTATTCCAACACACTTGGAATAAAAAGGAACAAGCACAATATAATAAAAACCCTATTTCAAGAGCCCATGGCTGGTATCATACTCAACAGGAAGACAGTGAAAGCTTCGACTCTAAGATCAAGAACAAGACCCGAGCGTCCACTCCCACCACTTTTAGTCCACGGACTACTGCAAGTGCAAGCCGGAGCCGTTGGGAAGACGAGAAAGGCTTCCAATTTGAAAAGAAGTAGATTATTCATTTACAGCTGACGTGGTCTCATACCTGGGAGCCTGGTGGTCAACCTTTGCAAATTCTACTTTTAAGAAACTTCCCGGAGTGGGGCTTGGTCAAGATGGTGACACAGGAAGCCTCCGAACGCTCTTCCTTCCACAGACACTTTGAGTGTATCGCTCAACACGACGGAGTCACCGCTGAAGGAAAGCCAGCAACCAGCTGAGTGACGCCTGGGCACGGGCCAAATGAGAGCGCGCCTGTCCCGGGACTGGTAGGCATCCTTTGACCATAGGCCTCACCCCCCAGCCAGCATCACACCACCAGGAGGGAACTCCCGACTGTCTGTTCCTTAAGTAGTGGAGAGGTTGGGCCTTATACCTGGGGCCCCGACTTTTAAGACTGCCACCCCAGGGATTGGACCCCGAAGCACCTAGCTCTGAAGACCACGGGGCATTGCATCCAGGATTCCCACAAGACGCCTGCAAAGGAAGAAGTGGGTGGTAGGAGGCACATGAGTACTCAGAGAGGCTGCACCCCCAGGCCTCGGCCAGAACGGGGAGGCAAACTTGTCCCTTTCTATCCCCCCCCACAATGTCTATTACATACTTCAAAGCTGTTGCCTGTGAGTAAGGCTCCTAACTGAGCCTTTACCTAGGTGTTGGCTGTGAGGCCCCCCGAGCCTGAGAAAATGAGCAGACAGTTCCCCTGCCATCTCCCTACAGCCTGCTCCGTCACCAGAATCTCCCCGGAAGGAGCTTGCACACACGTCCGGATCCGAGCTTTTGTGCAGCTGCTGGAGGACAAGGCTCCAGAATACCGGGTCCTGAGAGCTCCCGGGGCCTCCAGGTACGAGGCCCGCAGGCCCACAGCATCCAGAGAGGCTGCTCTTGGTCAGCTTTCCGCCCAGCACGCAGCACAGAGCAAGCTGGCAAAGCCCCTTCCCTCCACCTTTCCCTCAAAGGGGCCTCTCTGCACACTTTAAAAGCAGTTGCCTGGAGGTGAACATTCTAAGGTAACAAGAATCTAGGGGTCAGGCATGCTCCTGTGCAAAATCTTCAACAGACAAGCTGGCAGATGTCTGTCCAACCCTCTGTCTCCTGCTGCGGTCGTGGACGTCTCCCTGGGACAAGGGCAGTCACGGTGGTGGCTGCTGCGGGAGCTACACTGCCCGGTGCTCGAGGACTGGAGCAAACCAAGGAGCAGTGGCTGAGGGGCCCAGGGGAAGCCCCCAAGGCTACACACCCCGACCCGGCAGGGCGAGGGAGCCAAACGCGTCCACCTCCCGGCTTCCCCCTGGAAGAGGCTTGACCACATGCCTTCCCGGCTGCTGCCTGCAGGTCATTCCCCATCAGCCTGCATCTAGGTGCTGACGGTGACCTACTCCCCCCCCCCCCCCCCCCCCCGGGTACACTACCAGGCCTTGGCACACCTGACACTGCCGTGAGCCACAGAGAACAAAGAAGGTGTCTTGAGCAATAGCAAAGGTTTCAGAGACAACCAGGAGCCCAGGCTGGGCTGATGGACAAGGTTCTTCTCCCACCGGAGACCATTCTGTCAAGAACAGGGGAGGTGGCTGCTCTGGTCTAAAGCGTAGAAACCAACACCGAGTCCTAGGAAATGAAGAAACAGAGCAATCCAGTCCAAACACAAGAGCAAGATACATCTCCAGAAACTGATCTTAATGAAACAGATATAGTGGTTGACCTGATAGAGAGTTTAAAATCACGGTGATAAACATGAGGGTGATGGGAGAGCCATGAGCCGGGGAAAAGGTCACACGTCAACTGTCATGGTTCAAGGTATTCATCAATTAGACTGGACCATGAGCGCCAAGTCGTTTGGCCGCGTATTGGTTAAACACCACTTCTAGGGGCATCCGTGAGGAGGTGTCTGGATGAGATTAACGTCGGAGTATGGAGACTCCGTGAGGTAGATTGTCCTCCCCAACCTGAGCGGGCCTCGTTCACTGAAGGACTGAACAGAACAAAAGGCGGAATAAGAAACAATTCTTTCTCTTTGCTCGACTATCTTTAAACTGAGACATCAGTCTTCTCCCACCTTTGGACTCAGATATAAATTTAGACTCGCGCTCAGGCTTAACCCAACTCCACGGGCTCCACTGACCCTGAGGCCTTCGTAACTACATTGGGATTATACCCTCAGTTCTCCTAAATTTCCAGCTTGCTCACAGATTGCAGTTCTTGGGTTTCTCAACCTCCATAATGGACGACTGAGCCAATTCTTTATAGTAAATACATTTATAAATTTAAAATTATATATAAATACAGAGTGTTTGTTCTTGTTTTCTGTTTCTCTGGAGAATTCAGACTAAAAAATAGGGGATTCTAGTGTGGATGTGGACCTAGATCTAATATAATAGCTGATAGTTATTCAACTCAAGCAAGGGGGTGGGGGGAACAGCCAAACTTAAGCAAAAAAGGTAATTTATCAGTTTTTTGTAACTGAGGTGTCCAAAGGTAGGCCTGCCTTCAGGTATAGACGAGTCCAGTAATTCAAATTTATCAAGTCACTCTCCTCCTTCCTCCGGGGGGAGAAAAATGAGGGGGTGAGGGGGGAGGATGGAGGAGGGAGGGGGAGGGAGGGAGGAGGGAGGGCGGAGGAGGGAGAGAGAGAGAGAGAGGGGAGGCGTAGTGAGGGAGTTATGATGGGCAGGGAGTGGGTTCGTAGTAGGGAGGAGTCTTTCTTCTTCTTTCTTTCTTCGTTCTTTCTTCTTCTTTCTTTCTTTCTTTCTTTCTTTCTTTCTTTCTTTCTTTCTTTCTTTCTTCTCTTTCTTTCTTTTTTCCTTTCTCATATTTACCTATCACCTCTCTATCTATCAATCTAATCTACTTTAACAGAACTAGTAAGAACAATGTCCCCAGTGAAGGCACAGATAGAACAAAGGGAAGAAGTCCTCAAGGACACATTTCATTTTGTCATGCAAAAGAAAAGACATCATTTATCTCTCCAAATTCCCAGGTATCAAATTGCAGGGAAGGATATCCGTCCTATTTTGGAACCCCTTAACACTGATCATTGTGTTCAAATAGATTAGGTCATAGGTTAGGTGGGTTAACTTCTTGTTGAAAGAGGAAACGGGACGATATTGGTATCTCTATCAGAACTGTTTTTAATTGGGAAGGATGCTTCTCCCAAGCAAGTTTGTTGGAAAATAAATACAGCGTAACCACTCCTGGCCTCCTCTACCTTTGGTGCTGGGACCTAGTCAGTTTTTTCTCATGGGAATCTGTGGGGTATTTTTTTTTTTTTAACTAGTGTTATACAATAAAATGTGTTTGAAGGTCTAAGGAAACACAGAAAATCATCTCTGCCCACTACAGAGGAGAAGTGGTGAAGATCATTTGAAAAATGAAGCTGGGGGTGATGTATCAAACTTGTGTTTTGTGAAGATTTGCCAACATGGTTCAAACCACTATGCATTTGGCATGTGTGCAAATTACTCAGTTAGATTACTCAGACATTTCTCTTCTTTCTTCTTGCCTCCACTGACACGGACCTGAAAAATCTCTTTTTTTTTTACTTTCTAATTGATCATCTGCACTATATTTTCTGAAGACCCTCATGTCAACATTTAGGCAAGTGAAATGCCAGTGCCATTGCAAATGGGGGAATAAATGTGTAACTTGAACATTTTTATAATAATTACATTAGACAAAAACCGCATTCCAGGGAGTTTTTAATGGGTCTAATAGAGGCCCAGAGACTCAGGGGAGCAGAAGGCTATAGGCCAAAGAATTTCAACCACCCGAGAAGAAAACTAATGGCCCATTAAAGCACACCCTGGAGTGCTTTATCGCTGTCATTGGAATTAGAATATATATCTTTGTTTTAAAATAGAATGCTGCTTTGATGACATTTTAACATGTTGCCTGCCTTTTCTCCACTATCAGTACCTTAAAAAGTTAAGCAGGAATTAAAATAAAACAGAAGCAAATTAAAACTTTGATTTCAAAGAGAAACTAGAGGCATTATGCAACTGAATTATTTTATAGGGCTATGAAATTATGCTATAATACAATTATTTTCCAAAGGGATTGGGGTAGAAGGTATTTGGATTGTGGGTGCAAACAGGGAGTTAATGCAATCCTGAAAATACCATGCCTGGAATAACTTTCCATTGATTGATTTAGGATTTTTCAGTTACTATATATATTCAGGTATCTCTGAATTCCTTTTAGTCAGGAAGGTTTTAACATTTAAATTGATCCATAAAACTCGTTGGTAACACACATGTGAAAATTGCAAGCTTTGTAACATTTTTCTAAAGGACGTTTTGCTTGAATCCACGAGAAAGCAAATGGATAACCTCTGAAAAACAGTGGTCTGTCCCTCTGGATTCCGTAACTGTAGGATCCTGCTAAGTCAAATGAATTTCAGCAGTGCCCTTGCATATTAGTATGGACACATTTTTCATGAAAGCCTAATAACAAGATCTCATCATCTATTCATATTTAATCAGTGTTGATAGAAGGGCCAGAAAGCCCGGAGGACCATAAAAATGACACCTGAAAAAGATACTTTAAAAATAAGGCTTGGTAGGATATTGAGACTTGATAATCCTGGATTATGAGTTTATATGTCATTATATGATTTTATATTTCACTATATGAAGAAAACATGGCATAGCCAGTGGCCAGTTAGATATATTATCCTAGAGGAATGTCTCAAAACGTAACAAAAAACAATAAATGTGCCTAAGAATTAAATCCTTAATAATGTGGATATGAAATAGCCAATCTTATTAGAAAGATAATAGGTGAGGATTAAATGGAATTTGTATATGACAGGATAATTCTCACATTCGAGTATCAGTGTGTTTATATTCACACCACCCCCTGGTTCTAATTGCACAAGGTAGGAGTGTGTGTGTGTGTGTGTGTGTGTGTCTTTAAACCATTAAATCAGATAAAATCTCTAACTAATGGGAGCTCACTCTCACATCTATGCACGTAGACCCAAGTTTGAGTGATGGTCAAGATCTGCTTGCTTTAGCTCAAAGATGCACACCCCGAAGACAAGTGTCCCTGTGAGCTCTGATGACCAGCTCTACTATCCAGATATCTATGTGTGTACATAGCATAGTCTTTGTCAAATGCATTTTGTCTTTAGTGTAATACTCAGAGAGTTGTCCAGTCATAAATATATACTCAGAAAAAAGAAGAAAAAAAAAAAAGGAAGATCTCTCAGCTGCTTAGTGGAAACAGGTGAACATGTTCCTGCTATATACTGTTTTCAACCCACCATGCCCTATGTCAGGTTGTGCTTTTTCATATTTCCTGGAATATTTTGTTAAAACAAACTCTTAATTTATTCATACATGGTCCCCTGGATGACAAAAGAAATTCAGTTTGTGCTGTAAATCTTAGATCTGGGGTGGCTTAGAAGACTATGGAAAGGTGAAATTGATGGAACAAAAAAATTGAAAAAAAATCCCACAACTATACTTAATATAAAAACATTCATGATTGACAGCTTCAGGTAACCTTTTCTGATCTTTGAACAGCACCAAATACCACTGTTTTCCTCAGGCAAAGTTTGGTCCTCTTAAAACACTTAGAAAATTGTACTTTTCAATTTATATGTAATACATATATTTAAATTATACGTATAATGTAGTCCAATAGTCAAATAAAGATGAATGGCCACTGAAAAACAGAATTTTAGGGAAGTCATGCATAGTAACATTTTCAATCTATATATTAATCACATTCAGATTTCCAATTAGACACTGCTAACTGTACTGGAGGCTAATTTTGCTAAAAAATTTGAATTTTACTTCACCTCAACTCATGAGAAAAAAACTGAAAAAAAAAAAGAGACTTATATTCATTTTATTAGATGCTTGTAAGTCTGAATATTTTTTCTTTGACAATAATCGGAAGTTTATGCAAATAAATTAGTGAGCAAAGGAGAATTTGGTAAGCTTGTAATACAGATATATTACTAAAATAAACATGGTTTATATAGCTCTCAGTTGCTAATTAATCTTTTAGTAGGTATAAATAATGGAATTTGTTTGGTATAAAAGTGGTGAATAAACCCATTTGTTATTTCTATTTATTTCAAATGACTTACAAGAATGCAATTAATTGTGGGCTCTTGAATGCAGTTCCTTATCATTGGTGATGTGACATTATTAACTGTCCTTGGGCACAGGAGGGATTGGTATTCCATAATGTCAATTTCCTAAATTTTTAGAATATAGACAACAGCATAATAAGATATTTCCTTTGTTAATAAATTTTGGTAACGCCCTTTTACTCTTCATGGTGATGTCTGTGCAGAAAAGGGGCAACAAGATAAGCCCAGTGGTAGGAGGAATCTAATGAAAGTCTAAACTGATATTCCAGAGTCCAGTTCCATGGTCATGAATGGAAAAGGCAGGATTGGAAGCAAGCCTAAGATCAGGTGTCCTTAGGTACTTTGAAGAGTAATCTGGAATTGATGAATTGGTAAGAGTGTTGAATTTGGAATCCAAGGACTCTAGTGCTATTTTAAGATCTATCATCCATGCACCACATCATGCAACCTCTCCCTTTGTGACACTGTCCGTTTAGCTCTCCTAGCACTATTCTCAGAGCACCCATCATATAATAATTGCCTTTAAATATCTGGATTCTTATATTTCCAGGAAATTGCCTTCAAATATACCAAGTCTAGATCTCCAGAAAAGCAAAAACGCAGCAACTACCAAAAAGCAAATACCCACCACAATTTGTCATCTATAACTCCACAGATCTTTCAAATACATTTGTTTATTTATCATATTTCCATGGGGTTGGTTATGTGTTTCATGTTCCCTCTTTTCTAAATCCCTTTAAGAAAATGTAAAGGATAAAATCCCAGGATTGAGCCTGAGTCTGAAATCTCCCTCTGCTCATTATGATAACTGATTAGGTTCTGAGCTAATTTCTTCACTTAGTCTTTCTCAGAATCTCCATTTGAGGGTTGAAAAATCAGTAACATATCTCGTATAGTATTTGGCACTTAGTAGGTGCTCAATGATTTTATTTATTATTTCTTTAAACTATTATTGGGTGCAGGGACCAGAGATCCTTGAAGAAATGCCTGCTTCTAGGCATAGAGCAGGAAATGTAGAAGATGAAGCATCTGTGGGGCCAGAAAGTAAGAAAGTGCTCAAAAACAAAGCAAAAAAAAAAAAAAAAAACACAATGCGGGGGGTTGGGGGGGCATGTCAAAGGACAGAAGAGTCAAGCAGAAGAACTCCCACTGGGCAAAGCTAGAACATTTTAAACAACAAAATAGATTATAACCCAAAGTATAAAATAAATGCACATGAGTCCATACAAATGATTGAATAAACAAATGGGAGAGAAGAAACAAATGTCCCTTTCAGAAAAATTGCAAATAATGTGTGTAATTATTCTGTTTGTAAGGAGGCGGAGCTCATCCCCCCCAGTCCTTTGGCATAAGCTACAGATGGTAACCTTCATCTAAACAGGAAGGCGACAAGAGAGAATGTGGTTTCAGTGGAGAAACCTGAGGAACACTGCCTCATCTAGGTGCTCAAGTTCAACGTCAGTGGCATCATCAATAAGTCACATTGACGGCATGTATCCTTGACATTCTGTGATGGAAATGGCAATTTATCTCTTTGGTCCTTTTCTCCCTAAAAAACCACAACCCCAGTTTCATCATGAGAAAAAAAATCAGACAAGTCCCAGTAGGGGAACATTATACAAAACACTTAACCAGTACTCCCCCAAACTGTCAAGCTTATCATAAACAATAAAAAGTCTGAGAAACTGTCAACCAAGAGAAACCTAGGGACACATGTCAACTAAGTGGAATATGGTATCCTGGATGGGATCCTGGCAGAGAAAAAAGACATAAAATAAAAACAAAGAAAATTTAAAAAGTATGAACTTCAGTTAATACTCATGTATCAATATTGTTTCATTAATTGTAACAAATATAAGATACATTAACATAAAATATTAGTAATAGGGAAAACTGGGTGTGAAGTCTATGGAACTCTTTATACTATGTTTGCAACTTTTATCTAAATTGCAAATGGTTCTAAAACTAAAATTTTGTTTAAAAAAAAAGTTCAGTTGCCCAATACTTATTAATTCAATCACTGTATCTCTATTTGGAAATCTGACCGAAGCACATGGGTCAAAGTACAATCTGGTTTTAATCAAAGTCATAGTTTTCTGGACACATAAGCATGTGGATCATGGTTTTGAGGAATCTGGGGGTCATGCCCTTTGGAGAATTTCCTTTGAAGAGTGAAAAGTTAATACAAATATTATTTTGAGTATATAGAGTGAGGCCCATACAAGTGAATGGTACTGAAGTTTCCGCTTCATTAGCACTATGGTAAATACACGGCCTTGTTCAGAAAGGATTTGTTCAAAAGCCTGAGAGTGAAAAAAATACTATTATTGGATAAAATGATCAGTATCTACTTTTTGTGGGTTTCTCTTCACATATACATATGGTTAGACGTACCTAATTTTATTTTTCATTGCAAGTTAACGTTGAAAAGGATTGACTGCCTGCCTCCTGATATTTAGCAAATATTCGCTATCTTATCACCTGACTTGGCACAATGAGAATTTCTCCTTAAATCTATAAAACCATGGGATTCAAAGCATAGTGGAGGGGTTGGTTTTTGATAAAACTTTTGATGGAAATGTTCCATTTTAAGAAACAGAAAGGGAAGCAGTGAGTGCAGGCACAGGAGAGGATTTCAGTTCCCACCGGATGCCAAATAGGAGGAAATTTCTGTTGGTTTCAATTTTCTCAGTAGATTATGATTTAGGTCTTTAGCTGAGAGTGAGAAAGACAAGACTGATTTAGGAGCTTTGAGGAGGGATGAGGGGAGTGTAAAAAAGTGTGGAGAGGGAAGACAAAAAAAAAATAAGAAGAATGTATAATTGGATTGCTGAGCAATACTCTAGTCATTTGGCACGTGTGATCATACATTTAAAGTAAGATCATTTAGCAGAAATTTCTGCTTTTCTGCAGCAGAGCTCACCTGCTCGGCGAAGTCACAAAGTTGATCCTGGGCAGGGATATTTAGCAGAAAAGCACAGTAGAGGCAGAGGGGAGCAAAGGGGTCATGAGTCATTGTGAAGGTGTGAATCCAACTACGGGTCTTATTGAGCTGATTGCAATTCCATTGCACACCATCTTTTCTAAACTTAGAATCAGTTTCTTCTCCTGAAATAATTCTCTATTTCTTTAAGAAAGTCATGATTGAAGATTCAGGTTAAATGTTGTCACCTCTTTGCTTCCTTTCCTATATTCCCAAGGAGACCCATATTTCCATCACTCTATCATTTAAAATAACAGTTCAACCAAAAATAAATAAATAAATAAAAATAAATAGTTAAATAAATAAATAAAATAACAGTTCATTGTGACTATCACATATATATTTTATATATTTTATATATTTCAGGTTAGTTACAATCATGCTATCATTAAAATGAAATTATTCGCTGCGTGCATGGCATCTTTGTATATTTATTTTTGATCTATTTACACTCACCCTCTTTAAAATATAAAATCCACTTGCACAAATAGTTTTGTCGTGCTCACCAAGAGAGTGCTTGCCTCATACAGTAGTAGTCAGGTTTCTTTAAATGTATTAATAAGTTTAATATCTGAGTATGTGAATGAGTGTGTAGGGTATAGGTTTCTATGCTGTCATTTGTGAATTCCTGAGGGCGAGCGCAGTATCTGTTATAGACTTCAAATAAATGCTTGCTCAAAAACAAAATAAATTTCTGAATCATGTACTATACAGGAAGCTTAATATGGAAGATAATCTACTTACTCGGCAAGCCTCTCCTGTGTGCGCCTACGATGAACTTCTTTGCTAGCAGTAATCCTTTCAACGTAATCACATAGGTTTGGCTGTCTTGATAGAATAGACTATTGTGGTTTTTGAAAAAGTATTATAGAGTTCTTAAGAATTGTCTGTGCTCTCAATTATAATACTTTGGGATATTTAAACACGAATATCCACATATCAAATGTAGCATTTCTCTATAGGAAGGCTTATTCCAGGTTTGCTCAAAACCCCTAGTGAGGGCAATGATTGCATATCCTTTATTTTGACAGTAAAAGTATTGGAACAAATAAATACTCTTCAGGTTAATACAAATTCCAGGTGTCGCCTTAGTCATCACCTAGATCATGCAGGCAAGCTTTCAAGATCGTATTTAGAATAAGAAGAATGGGAAACATTGCCAAGAGATTAGCAATATTTACAAACTAAATCTGTACCGAATGACCAACTTTCATCATGTCGGGCAAGATCGGATCAATAAAAACGACTTCAGATTTGATGTATAGTTTTTAATTTTTCATCAGGTTTTTGGTGTTGTTTTGTTTTTAGGGGTTAGGGTAATAGAGGGTTGTATCTCTCTGAGAACAAACTGCAGTGGGAATGATCTTCACATTACCCAGAATTGATCTCACGGATAATTGTCTTAATTATGCCAGAAAGTACGTTTCTACTGTTGGCTGTAACCACCATTGTAGACGTGAAAGTGCCTTTATTGACAACCTCCAATATCGTGAGTATCTCACAGGCAGTGCAGAAAAGCTCTAAAAGCCTGATGAGAATTCTTGACAGTGAACATTTAATGGGTGTGTGTGCTTAATAAGGAAGTACGAACTCTCCTGCAAATTGGATTCTGGTATCTCCGATCAATCAATGGAGACCACAATACTTGTATCTTAAGATCCGAGATGGAACATATTCTCCATCCTGATGGACATTATCAGTGGAGAGATAAATAATAGATGTGAAGATTCTTTGAAGCTGATAATCAACTAAAAAGTTAAGATTCTTTTGTACAAAAAATTTGATTCATTTCCTTTATTTTTAAACATACGTATTTTGTGAGTAATGATTTTATTCCCCCTCTTATTTATTTCCTTTATATTTTCTATCCCTTTTGTCCTCTTCTCAGTCTCTACAGCCAGTAGGTCTGGGTTGGAACAGCTGCTCCATCAATTACCGAGTGTGTTGCTTTGAGTGAGTTTTTTAATCTTCTTGAAACTTAGTTTCCCCTTTTTTTTTAACAGCAGAATTTTCAACTGAATTTGATAAATCATCGAAACAAATTAGTGTCTGAGACCTGTTAGCTGCCCTTCCCACCTCTTCCATACCCTGACCACTCTTTTGTTCTTGCATGTTTATTCGACACAAGCACGTGTGTGTAGGTGTGTGTGTGGGGGGGGGGGGGCGGGTGTCTACATAGGGTAGCTTCTGTTTATTGAGAGCAAATGATATTTCAGGCACCCAGCTAATGTTTTTACATGGATAATCTAACAGTTTTATGAGAATAACCTTATGGCCAATCAATTTTAGTTTCAGATACATCATAAAAGCTACTCAAGGTCAGGGATGGAGTCAGCCTCAGGGTTTCAACTGGGAACTAGACTTGCCTGACTCCAGTGCTTATGCTGTTAACTTCTACACTAAATCTAGCTTCTACTTCCCATTATATTACCTTGCTGAATTGAAAGCTTATAAACCAAAATTCAATTAAATGTTACACTTTTTGCATAACTTATCCAGTTTTAGCCTAATAACTATAATATTTATCAGTTTTAAAGATAAAGCAACTAAAGATGGCCAAAGTTGTTAATTTTCCCAAGTTCACAAAACTCACAAGGAGTGATGGGCCAGACACTGCGCTCAGCACTGGGTATACAGGAGTGGAGAAAGTGTGGTTGGTGGTCTTTTTCCTAATAGAAAAAAATGGCCCTGTGCAACAACAAATATAGTGAGAATGGGTGATTTCATTGTACATATGATAATATTACATTAGGTTTATTTTTATTTATTTATTTTTAAGGATTTTATTTATTCATGAGACACACAGAGAGAGGCAGAGACACAGGCAGAGGGAGAAGCAGGCTCCATGCAGGGAGCCCGATGCAGGACTTGATCCCAGGACCCAGGATCATGCCCTGGGTCGAAGACAGACGCTCACCCACTGAGCCCCCCTGGGGCCCCTTGGTTTAGGTTGTAATTCTGGCTGCACACGAGCTCCTAACCTCTCCTAAGCTTCATTTGGCGTGTGAGAAGAATAATGCATACTTCATGCGGCCATCAGGAAAATTAAGGGGCTAACGTGTAGGAAAACAGAAGCCTTTATACAAACACAGTGGCTCGTGTGACTGCAACACAGGCACACGTAAGCATTTTGTGGGGGCACCAAGGTCCTGCAGATGGACCTCCCTAGAGGCAGCCTAAAAAATGGAGACACACAGCCAGGAGATTTCCCAGCGGGTGTTTGGAGGATTCCGGCCTGGGGAAGTGCCCGAGCAGAGGCAAGGTCGGACAGGGGTGTCTGAGTGCGACGCCCCCAGTGGGCCCAGCCGCTGAGATCACCCCGGAGCTGCAGTGTTCTCTCGGAGCTGGGGCCAGGACACCAGCTTTTATTTCCCCATGCTGACCAGTCCTTTGATGCAAACTGTCTCTGAAATGAGGCATGGATCTGGACAAAGAAATTATTTAAGCTTAGACCATCTCCTAATGAGGGCTGCAAGCTGACAACACCTTAACCTCACAGTCCCAGAAGCGGAGGCCTGGATTGTGCATCAGAGAAGGGAAGGCGACTCGGTGCCCTGGTTGTGGGACAGGTATTACCAAGGGGGGATAGTAAGGGGGGGATATCTGATTTTGGTCCTAGACTTGATAAACTCTGAAACTTCTATTTACACCTATGCACAGAGTGAACTCCCTGACTAGTACCCATTTTACACGTTTGATCTCATACTGCTTAATAGAGAAGAGGGAGCTCGGAGGGGAGTTGTCGCATTCGAGTACTTCTTCTCCCTTCAAGAGGTAATTTCACCTGATAGCCATTCATGATATATCTGTATCGTTTCTCCGACACCATTTAGACTTTGGAAGAGTCAAGCTTATTGTGAAGACGTCTCCATCAGCTCACGGACATACTCGGAGCTCATTGATAAATACCAAATAGACCCGTTTTTAGAAAAGTTGGTGCAACAGTCTGTGTTTTTATTCAAGGGCAACTGCACACATTTGCTTTCGATGTTGACTTTACTTCTTGATGTCTTATTTTTCTTCCCAATCACCCTGTAACAGACGATGTGAAAGTCCCATCTACTTGTGGTTTGCGGAAGACAAACTTCCTAATGCAAGCTCCCCTCACAAACTTCTCTTTGCAATGCACGAGCATTGTGACCTCCTGCCTTATGTGAAATTCAATTCCAAAGAAGGCATCCATTCAACCTAACTTATCAATGCCTTCTATGCCAGCTTATGACTTGTCTATTTTTCACTGACCTGCCTACCTTCTAAGCACATAGGCGATAAAGTGGACTTACTTCATTTACTTGCGGTTAGCCAGTCGTCATTTCACCCAGCACCTAATGCAAAAGAGATACTGCTTAACCTCAGTAAAGAACCTGTACCTAACTGCTCTTAGACCCTAATTGTTCCGGACACGGAGATCTCTTGTTTGAGTCACCAGAAATGTTCAGTCCCGTAAGAAGACCTGAGACAAAGACCTCACTAAGTAGAGAGGAAATACATTTAATAGGTGCCATCTGGGGGAGGCCCAAAGGATTAAACCCTTATTTGAGCAGAAAAAGACCAATTTATATAAAGATGGGTCTTAACTGATATAAATTGGAATTAATAATATCAATGCAAGCACATTTACAGATTGGTATTCTGTGGTGCCCTCCATGCTGAGGGAATTTTAAGCTTTCTCCAGCGGATCCCAAACCTATGAAACACCTGCTATTCTGATATTACGAATACCAGCTACTACGTTTGAGGACCGGCATATAAAGCACAGAGCACACAGGATGACATTTCAAATCCTATGCGTTTGACGATGGAAAGCTGAGAAAACTGAGAGAGTCTTTTAGTGCCTTTTCTAAAACCCCTGGTTAGGATGCCCTGAGATTTAAAGTGAAATACATGGAAGTGTGGGCCTCACTCTACATTTTCTATCTCTGTGCACAGACTGCTCCTTTTGGCTAACCTCTTTCTAATTTGTGTTCTGATTACTCTCGGTGACAGTTTTTTTGTCGCTGTCAATGCTAAACACAGAAGCTCTGCCTTCAATGCCATTTGAAGGCTCCACTGCAGCTGAGACCCATCAATGTTGTCACAACTGCTGATGCCTGGAGATACCAGCCCTGGTGTTGGTAAGACTGACACTATTTAACTCCCTGAAGAAGTCACCAGCTCTGTCCAGCAGAGAGACACAGTTTGCTTTTGTTGCTCAGAGTCATCAAAAGTATGCCCTCTAATTGTTTTTTGAATTTGGATTTTTGTCTCGTAAGAAACTAGTAAGGTGTCAAGAGAAGAAGATAAGGACAGAAGCCACGATAGTATTTGTATGTAGTGCTCCTCACCAAGACATCAGCCGGGAACCAGGTTGGGAGCTCAGATGAATGAGGGCATTCTTTTTTATTTATTTATTTTTTTTTATTTTTATTTTTTTTTTGAATGAGGGCATTCTTGATTTATCCTCCAACTACTGTCTCCAACAGCCCATTCCAGCAATCATCTCCACCCCAGATGAACCTCCTTGGGTTTTCAACAATGTAGCCTGTAGCACTGGCCAGACACGAGATGAGATGATATGCAGACGACGGGACTAGCTGATGCCCTCTTATTTTTACAGTAAACCTTCAACCAGAGCACAGGTAAAGAATTAGTAAATTTCCTGCTGAGGATCAAACACTGTAAAAATTTATCATTAGGTCTATGAAATACTCAATGAAGCAGTTTCACTATTCCTTATAGTCCCTGTGCTCCTCGGACCAACGATGTATTTATGACTCAGTTCTCATAATAATCTTGGTCCTAACAGCACCGTTACTCTCTCAAGTAAAAAGAAAAACACTTCTTCTAGGTTATTGATCTTTTAAGTGATGCACTGTAGTGTGTGTGTTGGGGGTGAGGGGTTGAAGAAAGAAACATGAAAGGAAGGGGATTTTTTTTTTTTTTTTGGGAAAAAAAAGAATGTGGACTTTGAAGTTATACAGATTTGAGTTCTCCTCCTTGTCAAATTGACAGGACAAAGATATTGACAGAGACAGAAGCCAAGAAGTCTGAAGTCATGTGTGGATGTCTATCACCACCTGGCTCTATGGTTTTGGGAAAATTCTATCACCTTTCTAAGCCCCATCTGTAATACTGAGATAATAATCACAACTAATTTATAGAGTTATTACAAGATCAGAGGGCCAATCTAAATAAATCAGCACCTAACATTTAAAAGTGTGCAGCTCTATCTCAGGTTAGGAATGCGATATAATCAGATAAAGAAATGCTTTTGGGCTTCTTCTTTCAAAGTCTCTTGTACTTTTTTTTTTTTTTTTTTTTTTTTTTTTTTTTTAATATAGAGATACCCTAGCTCTGGGAAAATGACTATCCTAGGTGTGGTACAGATTAGATAACTCGTTATATGGATTCTCTATCCTAATTATAACCTGCAGGGGAAAAGGGCATAGAGAGAAAATTGTGTATGGTGAGCATAGATAAAACCATTATGCCTTGACTTCGAGAAATTAAAAATACAATCATAGCTAAGAGATAATTATAGCACCATTAAGGTAATGAGTTAATTATTATATTAATTGGCAGGTTAATGGAATTCCAATATGGATTTTTAAAGTCTGAACTTAAATAATGGGGAAATAATAGGTTAAGAATTCTCTTTAGATAATGTATCTTTACAAAAATGCAATGTTTCCCCATGAATTCCTGATGGCATATTTATTCATCTCAACTGGTACACCGCAAACAGTTAAGCATAGTGGACACCAATGACTACAGAAACTTTAAAGACTAAAGATGTAAGTTGAAATATGATGTGAGGTTTGTTTTAACTAGATTTTTATTTGTCAAAATAATTTAAGTGAATTTGCCATATATTTCTCTTATTTGGATATTGGTGGCCTTTGCATTTATTTTGAGGTTGAATCACTCAATTCTGCATGGGACCAGGCATTCTAATACTTGTTAATGTCTGCTCTCCTTTTGGGTGGTCTACCAGAAACTGTAACCTTGACTAAATCAATCCTGTGCTTGAGGCCTGCATGATTTAGCAGGAAGAGCATGGGCTTTGTAGTTTGAGAGCCTAAATCCCCACATAGTCTCTGGCTATACAATTTTGGAAAAACGACTTAACGTTCTTAAGCCTGTCTCCTCATTTATAAAAGCAGTATCTGATGCTGGTGCCAGCAGAGCTTTTACCATAGTTGTGGCCATTTAAGTTCACAGATTCCCAAGAAGGAAATACTTGATTTTCTATGGGAATCCATAGATAGATAGATAGATGATAGAGAGATAGATGATACATAGATAATTTTTTACCTTTCAATATTACAAAAATATGTATAGATATATCCAATCTTCATTTAAAAAAAAATAGGCTCTCTGAATAAGAAAGTGTTAGTACTACAATATTCCCTTATCCTCTGGAGCCTAATAAAAATGTGTGCAGATCTAGATATGGATGTAAATACCTGTTTGGTCTTTGTCCCCTTGTTTCTGGCACGGATCTTCACAAACCTTTGGAATTTCCAGAGTGGTAGGATGTCTTTCTTATGTTAAGGAGGTGAGTCCTTCCAGGGTTATGGGATTGCATCAGGATGAGGGCTGCTTGACAGGACAACCTATCACATGACTCAAGAGTTAGAGCTTTCTTTTTTTTTTTTTTTTTTTTTTTTTATAAGAGATGGCTTTCTTTTTTTATTTTATTTTATTTTATTTATTCATGATAGGCACACAGTGAGAGAGAGAGAGAGGTAGAGACATAGGCAGAGGGAGAAGCAGGCTCCACGCACCGGGAGCCCGACGTGGGATTCGACCCCGGATCTCCAGGATCACGCCCTGGGCCAAAGGCAGGCACCAAACCGCTGCGCCACCCAGGGATCCCTAGAGCTTTCTTTTCTTTTTTTTTTTTATAATAAATTTATTTTTTATTGGTGTTCAATTTGCCAACATACAGAATAACACCCAGTGCTCATCCCATCAAGTGTCCCCCTCAGTGCCCGTCACCCATTCACCCCCACCCCCCACCCTCCTCCCCTTCCACCACTCCTAGTTTGTTTCCCAGAGTTAGGAGTCTTCATGTTCCGTCTCCCTTTCTGATATTTCCCACACATTTCTTCTCCCTTCCCTTCTATTCTCTTTCACTATTATTTATATTCTCCAAATGAATGAGAACATATACTGTTTGTCCTTCTCCGATTGACTTATTTCACTCAGCATAATACCCTCCAGTTCCATCCACGTTGAAGCAAATGGTGGGTATTTGTCGTTTCTAATGGCTGAGTAGTGCTCGCTTCGGCAGCACATATATTCTAATGGCTGAGGAATATTCCATTGTATACATAAACCACAGCTTCTTCATCCATTCATCTTTCGATGGACACCGAGGCTCCTTCCACAGCTTGGCTATTGTGGACATTGCTGCTAGAAACATCGGGGTGCAGGTGTCCTGGCATCTCACTGCATCTGCATCTTTGGGGTAAATCCCCAGCAGTGCAATTGCTGGGTCGTAGGGCAGGTCTATTTTTAACTCTTTGAGGAACCTCCACACAGTTTTCCAGAGTGGCTGCACCAGTTCACATTCCCACCAACAGTGTAAGAGGGTTCCCTTTTCTCCATATCCTCTCCAACATTTGTGTTTTCCTGCCTTGTTAATTTTCTCCAATCTCACTGGTGTGAAGTGGGATCTCATTGTGGTTTGGATTTGTATTTCCCTGATGGCAAGTGATACAGAGCATTTTCTCATGTGCTTGTTGGCCATGTCTATGTCTTCCTCTGTGAGATTTCTGTTCATGTCTTTTTTTTTTAATTTTTTTTTAATTTTTTTTTTGTTCATGTCTTTTGCCCATTTCATGATTGGATTTTTTGTTTCTTTGGTGTTGAGTTTAATAAGTTCTTTATAGATCTTGGAAACTAGCCCTTTATCTGATGCGTCATTTGCAAATATCATATCTTCTCCTATTCTATAGGTTGTCTTTTTAGTTTTGTTAAAAAGAAGAGAGAGAAGACTCAAATTAATAAAATCATGAATGAGAAAGGAGAGATCACTACCAACACCAAGGAAATACAAATGATTTTAAAAACATATTATGAACAGCCATACGCCAATAAATTAGGCAATCTAGAAGAAATGGACGCATTCCTGGAAAGCCACAAACTACCAAAACTGGAACAGGAAGAAATAGAAAACCTGAAAGGCCAATAACCAGGGAGGAAATTGAAGCAGTCATCAAAAACCTCCCAAGACACAAAAGTCCAGGGTCAGATGGCTTCCCAGGGGAATTCTATCAAACATTTAAAGAAGAAACCATACCTATCCTACTAAAGCTGTTTTGAAGGATAGAAAGAGATGGAGTACTTCCAAATTAATTCTATGAGGCCAGCATCACCTTAATTCCAAAACCAAATACCCCACCAAAAAGGAGAATTACAGACCAATATCCCTGATGAACATGGATGCAAAAATTCTCAACAAGATACTAGCCAATAGGATCCAACAGTACATTAAGAAAATTATTCACCATGACCAAGTAGGATTTATCCCCGGGACACAAGGCTGGATCAACACCCATAAAACAATCAATGTGATTCATCATATCAGCAAGAGAAAAACCAAGAACCATATGATCCTCTCATTGGATGCAGAGAAAGCATTTGACAAAATACAGCATCCATTCCTGATCAAAACTCTTCAGAGTGTAGGGATAGAGGGAACATTCCTCATCATCTTAAAAGCCATCTACGAAAAGCCCACAGCAAATATTCTCAATGGGGAAGCACTGGGAGCCTTTCCCCTAAGATCAGGAACAAGACAGGGATGTCCACTCTCACCACTGCTGTTCAACATAGTACTGGAAGTCCTGCCTCAGCAATCAGGCAACAAAAAGACATTAAAGGCATTCAAATTGGCAAAGAAGAAGTCAAACTCTCCCTCTTCGCCGATGACATGATACTCTACATAGAAAACCCAAAAGCTTCCACCCCAAGATTGCTAGAACTCATACAGCAAATGGTAGCATTGCCAGATACAAAATCAATGCCCAGAAATCAATGGCATTTCTATACACTAACAATGAGACTGAAGAAAGAGAAATTAAGGAGTCAATCCCATTTACAGTTGCACCCCAAAGCATCAGATACCTAGGAATAAACCTAACCAAGGAGGTAAAGGATCTATACCCTAAAAACTACAGAACACTTCTGAAAGAAATTGAGGAAGACACAGAGAGATGGAAAAATATTCCATGCTCATGGATTGGCAGAATTAATATTGTGAAAATGTCAATGTTACCCAGGGCAATTTACACATTTAATGCAATCCCTATCAAAATACCATGGACTTTCTTCAGAGAGTTAGAACAAATTATTTTAAGATTTGTGTGGAATCAGAAAAGACCCCGAATAGTCAGGGGAATTTTAAAAAAGAAAACTATAGCTGGGAGCATCACAATGCCAGATTTAAGGTTGTACTACAAAGCTGTGGTCATCAAGACAGTGTGGTACTGGCACCAAAACAGACACATAGATCAGTGGAACAGAATAGAGAACCCAGAAGTGGACCCTGAACTTTATGGTCAACTAATATTCGATAAAGGAGGAAAGACTATCCACTGGAAGAAAGACAGTCTCTTCAGTAAATGGTGCTGGGAAAATTGGACAACCACGTGCAGAAGAATGAAACTGGACCACTCTCTTGCACCAGACACAAAGATAAACTCAAAATGGATGAAAGATCTAAATGTGAGACAAGATTCCATCAAAATCCTAGAGGAGAACACAGGCAACACCCTTTTTGAACTTGGCCACAGTAACTTCTTGCAAGATACATCCACGAAGGCAAGAGTTAGAGCTTTCTGAGCAAGGTATTGGAAGCTGAGTTCAATCATGTGCCCAGTGATCTAATCAATCCCATGTATGAAGTGAAACCTTGGTAAAAATCTCTGAACAATGAGGCTCAGAAGTCGTCTTCCTTGAGGATCATACTGATGCAGAGGCATAGGGACAGTGGCACAAGGACAGAAATCCCTGCTCTCAGGACCCTTTCAGGCCTTGCCACTGTGTGTCTCTTCCTCCGACTATTCATTTGAATCCATTCTAATAAAATGGCAGTTGTAGGTACCCTTGACACTAGAAAAACATGTGTTTGAACTGCATGGGTCCACTTACACATCCATCTTTTTTTTCATAAATACAGCACAGTACTATAGATGTACATTCTCTTCCTTATGGTTTTCTTAATGACACATTCTTTTCTCCAGCTCCCTTTATTGTCAAGAACACAGTACATAATACGTGTTACACACAAAACATGTGTTAATTAGCTGCATAGGTTATTGCTGAGGCTTCAGGGTTATAGGCTATTAATGGTCAAGTTTTCATGGAATCAAAAGTTACATATAGATTTTTGACTGAATAGGGGTTCAGCACCTCCTATTCCCATGTTTTTCAAGGATTGACCCCGCAGCAGTTAGCCCTGAGATCTGTGAGTTACTCTTACAATGAATGATCAAATCAGGGGAAACAGGGCAAGAAACTCTGAATTCGTAGCAAGGCTGAGCAAGCATGAATGTAGGTTGCTTGCAGTCACCGAATACTTGAGGTGAGTGTGTGAAGGGGGCACAGTCTTGTGCAATGGAGCCCCTAACCTATGGGGTCAGCACTAACTATGGTTATTTAGTGTCGGAATCGAAATAAATTGTAGGGCCCCTCGTTGATGTCAGAGCATTGGTGCTAGAACTCATCTTCCTATCATTCTTAACAAATCAGAGGGACACAACTCACAAAACAAAACAAAACCACCCTACAATAGAGATCTTGGATACTTCGCCAAGTTCCAAGTACCAATAAATCCAACAATTCACAGAAATAGTTACTATACCTCAATAAGGGGAAGAGCAAACGATTTAAGAACCATCACTGGGTAAAGATATGCTGGATGTGTGCCTAGAACATTGACTTTAGAGCTTCAGTGACTCCTTATTCATAGTCTGAAGTCTGGAACAGGCCCCTACATTTGAATGAAGCCAACTTTAATAATTGTGACTCAATATATGGAAAGTACAGATAGCAAGTATACACTGCAGGGTAGATTCTCAACGAATGGTTCTTTCTTCCCCCCGCCCCCAAACACTGATTGCAAAACCCAAATGTCTCCTTTCTTTTTCTGTTTTTGTTTTTGGTTTTGGTGCCAAAATCCAGGAACGAACAAATGTCTCCTTCCTGATGTTCTCCAGAGTTTTCAGAAGACCGTGCTTGGTATTAACAGATGATTGATTCACGTTCTCAGCGTTGAGAAGCATCACACTTTGCAGACATTCCAATCCAGCCCACGAAGACCAGAAGCCACTAACAGCATGTATCACATCTCTTCTTCAGAAAACTTCACATTCAACACTTGTTGAGCCGTACAGTTGCTGAGACACAGAACATTGGATCAGGTGACAAAGAAAAAAAAAATCCAGTAGGCCCTGAAATCTCTAGGATGACAAAAGAGAGCTTTCTTTCTTCAGAAGCCCGTGAATTCCAAATGGGCATGCCAACGAGATGTAAGCCTTAGTTGGAATTATGCAAAAGTCACACAACAGATTCTTACTACCTAGGAGTGAATCCGCTTTCTGGAAACTCACTGGTTCCTGTCCAAAGTGTTCAAAAGAATCTCTGCAAAGCAAACTCATTGTCACAGAGTCTTTTGAGGTTTTATAGCAGGTACTTGGTGCAGTTTCTTCAGAAGAAACAGGTTAAATATAAATAAGTCCTAAAGCTATTATTAAGCCGTACACATTTTTTTTTTTTTTTTTTTTTGCTGTTGGTTTTGGTATTGTTAGTAATTTTATATAACGACGCTCTTTAGCTCAGAACTCGGTAATTAGTTGTCTTTTTTTAATAATCATGCTGACTCAAAATGAAAGATAACAGTGGTTCTCACTGTAAAGCATCTTAAATATTTTACTATCCCGTTGTAACGTATTTTTCTTAAGATAGCACAGAGTTTCAGGGGTGTCTAGGGGGTGCAGTTGGTTAAGTGCCCAATTCTTGGTTTCAGCTCAGGTCATGATTGCTAGGTCGTGAGATCAAGCCCTGCATAGGGCTCTACGCTCAGTGCAGAGTCTGCTTAGGTTTCTCTCACCCTCTCTGTTCCCCTTCCCTCACTTGCTTGCTCTCTCTCTCAAATAAGTAAATCTTAAAAAAAGAGAAAAAGACACCACAGAGTTTTAGAAATACTAATGGTTCTTGAGCATATGCCTAGATGGGTAATTATCTTCTCATTTACAAGGTAAAATTAGAGGTAAGTAAGGGGACACCCTAATATTTGCCCCTATATGTGGGATGCCTTCGGGAAGACCATACAGATCACAATTTAGGTAGCACCTATCATGCACAGACCTAGAACCAAGGACGGTGTCTCACAGCCTGAAATCGTGTACATCATCCTTCCCATAAGAGGGCATCGCCACAGAGTCAAATATACCCATTTACCTACCTCGTGTTTACACGCAAGACAGCTGGTCATTTGGTATGTGTAGACAGATGAACCATAAGGAAGGAAATGTCATCCTGAGCACAGAAAAGGTCAGTCCATCAGATCATGAACAGTGAAAGTCCCAAGAGACCACACAGGTATCAAACATTGTCCCTAAGCCAGGCACAAGCGGGTACCAACAGGACGTGTCGAGGTACGTAGTTTCTGTTTTTCATCCCTAAGGCCAGAGAAAATTCCTCTGCAGGCCTTTCTTCCATTTCCAGTATTTATCAGAGGAGAAGAAAAAGGGAACGCTTTGGAGGTTACATGAGAAACGATTCCCATAAACTTTGAAAATTGTGACTTTTACATTCCTGGACGCTCTGTGACTTCTCACGCTGAATGAGCTACTGGAAATGGGCACCAAGAGGTTCGACAAGCTTCCTGGAAGTCAGACCCAGGGAAGTCAATTGGAAGGCAATCCTTCTTTAAACTACTCTGCAAGTGGAGCCAGGCCTTTCTCTCTCATTCTGTAGCACCTGCAAGTGACTTAAGAAACAGCGGTGGCCCAGAGAACCCTCAGTGCTGCCAGCACGGGGAAGAGGCACAGAGGTCATAGTTCCTGTCACCGAGCAGAACAGTGTGGGACGGCTCTTCTGCAGGAGTGCTAAGAGTGAGGCTGACACGCTCAGCGTGCACTCCAGCTCGCCGCTGCCACCGGGCCACACACAGGTTCCCCAGTGCTCACGTTCCAGCGACGGCTGCTGTGGCGCCAGACATCATGTGTGCCTCCAGTGTCCGCAGAGGTAACAGCAAAGCGGCAGAGAGGCCCTTGCTCCTGCTGGGCTGCTGGCCCCCGGCGGCCCTCACAGGCACACACGTTCAGCCTCAGTGAGAGGCAGTTGATTCACCTGCTCCGGGCTTCTGCTGTTGGGTCTCTCACTGATTTTTTGGGTTGGTTTTAATTTCCTCAGCCTAGCTATGCTGCATATTTGTTGACTGACTTAAGTGCATTTTTTGTAACTCATTTCTAATTAATCACCTAAAAGTGAGAATAAACACTAATAACACAAGTCCTGGAGATCCGCCTCTCCTGCCACATGGCCTGCTCCCCACTCCCCTTCCAGACCTCTGACCTCTTGCCTTCGCCTCTTAGTCCTGGCTCTTGACCTTCATCAGCTGCGGGAACTGATGCTGACTCTTAAGGCCCTGGAATTACCCCCCCCCCCCCCCGCCCGGATGCAACTGTTTACTAAGCAATGATACGTTTACTGGCTGTATCAATGAATCAACACCCTGCAGGATTTGTGGGAGATGGAAATGGAAATTCTGTGGTCCCGTCCTATCCCCTAGTCAGCAATTCAAGAGGCAGGGTGCACCGGTCTGGCGTTTCTCAAGCTTTTCAGGTGATACTGGCAAGAAACATTATACAAATTATCCTATTTTAATCAGCTTCTTGTCCTGAATCCAATGATGTTAGCATCCCAGTATTAGCCCTTCCTCATGGGGCCATTAGGGCCACAGAGAACGCAGGCAGAAGCCACTGAGCTGGAGCAGGTGGGGTGATCATAAAACAAAAGAATAAGCATACACACAATCCCTAACTAGAAACCATACACACTATGACTATAGCCCCAATCCCAAACACTAATATTTGCCTTAAGGGATTATATAGTCCCACGTCAGGGCTGGAAAACTAAGGACGATAGGAAGGAAGGGGGAAAATAAAGGAAAAAAGGAAGGGAGGAAAGACAGAAGAGGAAGCAAGGGAGAAAGGCACGCAAGTGCACTTTTCTACATCTCTCTCTTGCGTGTGTAGCCAGAGCGTGTCAATCTACTCAGAAGAATCCAAAAAAAAAAAAAAAGAGAATCGTTGTTATTCTGAGAGACAATTGTGCTGATGGAGGTGGCAGAGGGAGACCGAGAGGGAAGACGCCGGAAGGGCAGCCAGCGAGAAGGTGAGTGGAATGAGCGTGAGAGCGGGGGGCTCAGCCAGTGGCGACTTATGTACTGGGGCCAGTTGGCCTCCGTGTGGACACGGCATCGTCCAGTGGACGGCCCCGGCCCCGTTCCGGGCCCACATCACAGAGTCGGCAACCCGTAAGGGGCAGCCTTTGCATTTCATATGAATATTCTCTAACTATGACAAAAATAACAGGTCTACAGTATCTCAGGGCCTTCCCGTCTGCCATTATTGGTGTCACGAAAAAGAGAAAGTAGTAAGTGTTCTCTCCAAAGAGAGAGACCAAGTCCCAGGGTTGGGCGATCAAAAAAAAAAAATACACAACTAAGATAAAATAGAAGAACAAATCCTCATAAAACCCTCTAAAAACATTTGTCACAAGTCCGGATTAAATAGTCTATTACACCTGAGTGCTCGCCTGCGGGTCCTTCCCATGGGCCTCTTCCTCCGGGGAAAAGCTAGCAGGCCCGAGATTCCGTGGGAGATCGCAGTGAGCGAGCCAGTGGCACCAACCACGTGCCATGGAAGGTACAAAGTCTCACCTTCATGTCTTGCCCAAGAACGCACTTCACCGGGGATGCGATTGCTCTGTAATCTCCATGCAGGCTCAGGGGGGGTCAGCGATGGGCTGGAGACCCCAAAGCTGAGCAGATAAGTGACCCAGAGCACCCAGGCCACCAGACCTCGGCAGGTTGCCAGTCACGGGGGCCCGAGCGGCGGGTGATGTGATGTGATGTGATGTCCCTCCCCCCGTCACAGAGTCGCCAGCCCGACTCTGTAGTAAGTGTTCTCTCCAAAGTGACCCTGAGAACTCATATTTCTGTAGGACCATTGTTGGGATGCAGTAAAAATACGGTGGACTGTGGGCTCCAAAGGGGAGGGATCAAAACACAGGTCTTCCCGCAGAACAGCCCCATAGCGCTGAGCAGGTCCCTTGACCCATTTTTGCCATAAGTATCGATCTGCAAAATGGGTTAACTTCTGTCGAAAGCAAATGAGGAAAAGCGCATTCGGTTAGTGTGTGGCTGCCCGGGAGCCCCCCACATGGCGGAGGACGCGTGGGCCTTGCGGCCTGGCGAAGCCTTTCTGGCTCAGACCCGTCATCCTAGCGTCGCCTCAGAGCGGAGGGGCTGTTCCTCTCTTACAGGAGCTCTGGGACGAGCCCGTGGAACTGGACACTGGCACTGGTGTGACCCGTGACATGTAACTGAGCTGGGCGGCTCGATTCCACTCCGTTGGCAGGCTTGGTTGGGGAAGCCAGCCTGTGATCAGAAAAGGGTTTGGTGGGTAAAGCAATCAGGGCAGATCAGGGCGGGCTCCGTGTTTCCACTCTCAGGAGGTCTGGCCAAGCAAGCCCAGTCCAGCTGCTTCTGCACAGAAATCGCCTTCAAATGGGCCTATTCTGTTTGCCTCGCATCGTCCAAGGCCCTCTCTTCCCAGAGGGGTCTTTCAATGGGTCCCGTCTACCTGCACACCCTTGACTCTTCTCTAGTTTTCTGTCCTTTTTCTTGAGCAATCCCCCACTGATTGGTATTATTTAAAAGAGAGCATTGTATCGTATGATAAATTTAATTTCAAAAGTGACATTTGAAACAAGGCAAACCGAGTCGCATCCCCCAGCCCCACTAACGACAAGCGTGTGACTTTAGAAAAGGAGCTTGACTCTTCATATCTGAGCATCTGACATGTAAGATATCCTTAACGGCTGTGCCTGCCTCACGGGTTGTTTTTTTTTTTTTTTTTTTTTTAAACAGCTAAAGCTGTGCGTGTGCCCGCTGCGCTGTCGTGGTACGATTATTATTCCCACCGTACAGATTAGTAAATCGAGGCCTATAGATCGCATGACCTGCCAGCGCAGCAGCAGCGAGTGCACGATGCAAGATTCAAACACCGATGTGCTCCAGAACCTACTGGCTTAGCCCCCACTCAAGGGGCAGCCACAGGCCACCGGGTGACATCGTGTAGACTGGGGTGGCGGCGTCCACTCTTCTGAAGTCGGTCTACCGTGCGCCACGAGGGGGAGAGTGAACAGACTGCTCTGTTTGGCGGCGTCCTCAGTGAGAAGTGTTCCCTTTTTCCTCCTGGATCCTTGGGTCTTCATGCTAATCTCCCTTAGTTTTTCTGCTTTTGCTTAACTGACATCTGGCTGCCGTGATAAAGGAAAGCCCACTGCTGGTTACAATGAGAGCGACCGCCTAGCCATGATGCCTGACACGCTCCACCTGGGTGGTGCACAAACTCCACTTAGTTTGGGTGCACACGGACACAGGAGCCTTAGGCCCCACAAAATCCTTCCCTCTTGTCTCTCCCCCAAGCCCTTCCTGGTCATCTGGGCTCCTTCACCCTGTACGAGCTAGTCTGAGACCTCCTGATGGTATTCTGTGATGGGTGTGTGTGCAACACGCAGTAACCACAACACACCTGTCTACACAATTAGGAGCCCCGTAGACAGCCAACTGCAACCTCACCCATCTTGCCCTCCCTCCTCCCCGGCCTCACGGATACTTTTGCTTCTGTACCTGGTTTGATCCCTTCTTTGCCTCAGTCTCCACTTGTGGGGACACCTCTTCAATCCAGTATCCTCTGCTGTGCATCGTATATGCCTTTGGCATCCACCGTGTCATCAGCCCAGCCATCCAGTAAGTTCCAGAGTGGGTTACCGCCAAAGCTCTCGGTCCATTTAAAACACTTTATTTTTTTTTATTTTATTTTATTTTATTTTATTTTATTTTATTTTTTTTTATTTTTTTTTATTTTTTTTTATTTTATTTATTCATTTATTAGACATAGAGAGAGAGAGAGGCAGAGACACAGGCAGAGGGAGAAGCAGGCTCCATGCAGGGAGCCTGACGTGGGACTCGATCCCAGGTCTCCAGGATCGCGCCCTGGGCCAAAGGCAGGCGCTAAACCACTGAGCCACCCAGGGATCCCTAAAACACTGTTTAAATAGCATCTTCCTATTCTTATACATTGTTCCCCTTTCAAAAGTCGTCATAAAAACCCTAATCCTAAAATAAATTCAAAGGGATGGACATCACCTGAAAAACGATATAAAATTTAACACTTCATTGACTTTCTCCTCTCCTCCCAAATCCCTCTTTTCCTCGTCTTTTCTATGTTTTTGAAGCTATAAAACTCTTCCTTATTATCTAAGGGGTACCACATGTCTTTCTTTATCAGTTTTGATCACCAGGTATCCCCCGGGACCCTAGAGACACCAAGGTCAAAATATTGCTAAGTTCAATTACCATAGATGTTCTTTCTTTACCATCTTGGAATCCGATTAGATAGAAGACGTTGATTCTCCACATATGATATTTTCTTATTAATACTCATCTCAGTTTTTTTTTTTTAAACTACTGCTACTATCCAGGCTCAAGGCTTTAATTCTTCACTTTTTTAATACCCCAGTAGCCCCCACTTTGGTTCAGTACTACAGATGAACCTCGGATGTTCACCAGCCCACATACGGCGGGAGAGGGAGAGGGAGAGGGAGAGGGAGAGGGAGAGAAGGCCCCTATATCATATGCAGACATTCCTTCCGTCCTTCTTTATCACCCCAAGTATTTACCAACGATTA
Organism: Canis lupus familiaris; assembly: GCF_011100685.1. Taxonomy (NCBI): domain Eukaryota; kingdom Metazoa; phylum Chordata; class Mammalia; order Carnivora; family Canidae; genus Canis; species Canis lupus. Next base: position 86,666,539 of record NC_049226.1, on the reverse strand, counting down.
CAAAAAGCATTTGAAATTCTCCCATCACTCCAAACTGACAGTTCCAAACATTCTATACACACCGTTTTATGTTTCTCTGCTTTGGGAGTTCCCACCTTTTTACTCTTTTCATTCTTAGGGTTTCTCAAACAAAGAACAACCTTTCCCATTCCAAATTCATCCATTAAAATCTCACCCTTTCTCTTCTTCCAAATGTTTAACTTTGAAATACTCTAAGCATATTAACATTGGTGAAATGGTGCAAAAGACTCTATTACATCGGCTTTAATGCTCTTTGCTCTCACCCCTCCCTACACACACGTACTTTCACACATTCCCATGTGCAGGCACACCCAAGATCTACTTGATTTTGAGTGATAGACATTTTGACACTTCATCCTTAAATAATTCAATATTTGTTTCATAAAAACAAGGGCATTATCTTATATTACCACAATAATATTATTACACCTGTCAATCTAGTTTTAATTTTAGTCACTCCTATGTTAGATTCTTGATAGCTCTGAAATCTCACTGTCTTATGCATTTTGGCACATATTTTGATGTTTTCCTCCTCCATTATGTACCTTAGCCCATGGACTTGGAAATGCAGGTGACAAAATACAGTGTTTAATAATCAATAAAAGTCTTGAAGCAGTGGATAAATCTCCTAGCCCTTTGTCTTTCAGATGCCCTTCTGGAGTGCATCGACACAGCTCATCAGAGATTCCCGGAGGAATAATTACCCAGATACATAGAGCAAACAGCTATATTAAAGCTGCACCACTTATATGAGGACTCGACTTCCCTCTCTTCCTTGTCCACTCTATTTCTCGCCTTGGGGTCATCTTTAAAATAAACTACCTGAACACAAATTGTTATCTGAGGCTCTCATCTTGGCAAAATCAAAACTAAGCCTATACCAGACAAAATTACCGTTGATTTAATATTATTATTTAATATCTCATTCATGCTAAAATCTCCTTAATTATCAAAAAAAAAAATTTCCCTCAATCCAGGATCCAATCAAGGATCATATATTCTACTCCTTTTTCTTTAAGTGAAATCACTCCATCTCCATCACTTTTTACTTGTTTGTTTCTCTCATGGTATTGACAATTTTGTTTCATTTATTTTTTTTATTATTTTTTTAAGTTTTTAAAATTTATTCACTTGAGAGAGAGGGAGAGAGAGACAGAGAGAGCTCTAGCAGTGGGGGGGGGAGGCAGAGGGAGAGGGAGAAGTAGACTCCCTGCTGAGCTGGGTGCCTGGTGTGGGACTTGATCCCAGGACCTGAAGATCATGACACGAGCTGAAGGCAGATGCTTAACCATCTGAGCCACCCAGGTGCCAGGCATTGACAATTTTAAATATCTGGCACCACTTTTCTTAATGTCTCACAATCTGGATTTGCTTATTTTTTTTTCCTCATGATCATTCAAGGTTAAACACTACCTAAGTGGTCTTATGGAATCATATCAGAAAAAAAAAATCCTTCCAATTTTTGAAGATTCAGTTCTATCTTTGCATTGGAAACCATTTTCTTTTGTTCACTCTACAAGTGACACTTGAAAGTGAACTATGAAATCCTAGAGCATGTGTTTTGTTTCACACAAAAGGATTTGAATATGTACTCTACCAAGACAATAAATCCAGAAATCTATGATTGTACCTTGGTCACTTCTGCAGTTTTTCAAGTGACTTTTGAAATGTTGATGGGTTTCAACTGAGTGAATTAAAATATAAAAAACCCCAATATAAGTTTTTGGATGTTATAACTCCTCTCCCAAAAATATTAATTAGCATGGTGAAACTATTTTTCTTCTTCTTGCAGAATAATCTATAAGAAAAAATAAGTTTCAGCATAGTTGAGGTCATCTAACTACAGAAAACTAAATAAAATGTTTATCCATACACACATGTAACCAGATACATATGTGCACATAAATATACATCGATGTATACATTTTTATGAGTTTTTAATGCCTCCTGCAAGGAGGTAGATTTTATTTTAATTATGAAACACAATCTGCTATTTCAGTAATTGAGTATTAAAATTTCCGACATTTTCCTCTTTAGAAATACAGCCCATTCACAACCAGTCATTTGTTAAATTTGGAAACTATTCATTTTCTTGCTAAGTTTTTCTCCTTCAGGATGTACATACAATGCAAGTTACTGCACCGGATTTTTTTTTAATGCATCATATAGAGAAATGAACTTGAAATCCATGTGGTGAAGAAAATAAATTTACCCTCTCTCCGAGTTTTTGCAGTGGCGGGGTATCTTATTGATCTCCCACTCTTTGCTCACCTGCAAGGCCATTATGTGCTAACCAAACATTACATGAATTGACAGTCTTTTCTTTCTTTTCTCCCCCCTATATCTACAATAGCGCCACAAAACCTGCCACTCAAAATGTCTCTACAAGGGGTTATCTATTTCAAGTTGTAAAGGAGATTGTATTGGGGGGGAGGGGAGGAATTTATCTTAAGCGAAGTACTACTTTCTATTATAATATCGCCCTGTCAAGCATTTTACATTTTATCCTGTGGTTACTTGAGCTTTGACAGGAATATCATACTTCAGTTCTCTCTAAAACCCTAATCACTCTAATCTTTCAAAGGCTAATTTGGCTAAATAGATTTTCATGGTTGTTGTTAGTCTTATACTATAAGCCATTTTGCTGCCATATTTTTCAGTCCAGCCCAGGAGAACACCACACCTACCAGCCCCCACACACTGACTACCCGTAACCCACCTCTAAACTCTTCACCAGTTTTCAATGTCCACCTTTAATTGTTTGAACCTGCTTCCGTCTCAGCTACCTTTCATCTGATCTCTGGCTTTTGCCCCCAGATGCCATTTACAGGATGAGCTCCTGACTTTTTTACTTAATATCTGCTTATGGTTCACCCCATGTTCTCACTGTTGCTTCCTCATCGAACACCCACACGTTGGCTCTTCTCTCTGGTTATCAGCTACTCCCACACTAGGGAATCCATTGGCTCTTTTCGACGTTTTGTTTGCTTGATTTTGGTTTGGGTTTTGAAGCTTTGCTGCCATATCTGCAGGAGGTGGAAGAAATCCAGAGAGATGTGATTTTTTCTTCCTTATCTGCTTTGGAATAGTTCAGAATCACAACTTGTGTTTGTATAACCATTTAGGAATTTCCCTATAGAACGTATTGCATTCCTACAATGTTTTTCAGGTACTGTGCAATATTTTCAGGATATGGGAATACCAATGCTTAGCTCTTCAGAAACTAATAATGCATTATTCTTCACTTGCTTTAGAAACGATCTTCTGAGGCACGTAAGGCTTGGACTTTCACTGTGATAAAAACTGATTTTTAAAAAAGTTAAAAAATGGTGTCAAAGTCACATGTCCAACAAGTGTCCGTGTGTGTGGGGTCTAGCGGTCAGGTACTAGAGCCCACCACAAAGTCATATCTCTAAGCCATGCTAGGTCAAGGGAGATGTTATCATCGCATTGTAATTCCCGAGCATGAATTGACTAGTTATGTCATATTTGGGCTCATCTTTTCTGGTTCCTAGAATCTGTGAATGTCAAAATGCACAATTAGTTATATGCCTATGCTAGCAATTTGGGGAGAATGATTAAATTTGTTCTCAATGCTGTACACTTTTGTATATAGCTATAATGTTGCTGAAAGAAAACCACAGAGGCAGCTAATTGGAAAACATTTGCATTCTTTTCAAGAAGGCTCACTTTTTTTTGAAAAAGTAAATCACAAGTCTGTTTGCAAATATCTTGAAATTTGCAGGTAAATCATGAGTTTACCAGGAAAATTCTGTAATCACATTCTAGAGTCCCAGCGTTAGGGAAATATTTATTATGTAATTACCCACATGTGCCTATGAATGATAGACATATCAGACATATTCTTTATAGGAAGCAATATCTTGCTTTGGTCATTTACATATTAGATCATGCACTCCTTTTTTCAAAGCATATATTTATTAAGTGCTTACTTTGTACTAGGCTCTCATTTTACTGAAAACGTATGATATTAACATAGATTTTTGCATATAGTATTGTTACTCAAAGATTCTCTCCTTCACATAGTCTTCCAAATTTGAGAAGGAACTCTAAGTTTTTTTTTTTTTTTTTTTTTGTCATTGTTATTAAACTGAACAACTTACTTTGTCCCTTCCATCCTCTCCCATAGCCACAGACAGGAAGTTGAGAGCTTGAAACTTAGAAAACTGAGAAATGGAAGCTGAAGCAGTTTGAATTTGTTACTCTAATCTATTGGGGAATTGCTAATATTTTCAACTGTTACCTTATTCTTTTCAAATCTCCAGAGATTTATCTACTGAGCAGTATGCCTGTTCAGGGGAGGGTATGTTTTATTCTGTACTTGATGGTGACTGTGGGCAAGATGAAACTCTGCCAAAAGGAAACAAAACATAAGAACAAAGCAATTGTGCTAGGCTGAAAAAATGAGTCCTCCAAAAGAATCCCTTGCACCTCGGAATGTTATCCTTATAGGACAAAAGAAGGTGTTTTTAGATGTGATTAAATTAAGGAATTTGAGATTATATTATCCTGGGTTATCAGGGTGAGCTCTAACTGCAACAGAAGAGTCCTTATAAGAAAGAGACAGAGGGACATTGACTATACACACAAAGGATGAGCAGACACAGTAGAGTGAATTGAAAATCCCAACCTCGAATATTGGGATGGTTCAACCACAAGCCCAGGAATGCTGGCAGCCACCAAATCTGGAAGAGGCAAGGAAGAGACTGCCCTCTGGAGCCTCCTTTGGGGGTGTCCCTGCCCACACCTTGACTTTGGCCCAGTGATACTACTTTCAAACTTCTGTCCTCCAGAACCATAAAAGAGTAAATGTGGGCTGCTGAAACCACAAGTTCAGAGTAATTTGCTCAGGAAACTAACACGATAATACAACCTAATCTATGGTAGATATATATATATATTTAATAAGAACACTGACCAAATATATTGAGTTTCCTGAGTTCATTGTGAGGCTATGGTAGTTGACAAATTTTCTGAATAGTGTTTTCTTTAACCCTAAAATGATAGCAAAGTAGTGTCTTTTCTCTCTTCTAGCCATGATGGAGTAACTAGATTTGCCTTCCTTCCTTAAAAGCTAGAAAACTGGGGTGGTGCCTGGGTGGCTCAGTGGTTGAGCATCTGCCTTCAGCCCAGGGCATGATCCTGGAGACCCAGGATCGAGTCCCAGATCGGGCTCCTTGCGTGGAGCCTGCTTCTCCCTCCGCCTGTGTCTCTGCCTCTCTCTCTCTCTCTCTCTCTGTATCTCTCATGAATAAATAAATAAAATCTTTAAAATTTTTTAAAGTTTTTAAAAAGTTATAAAACTCAAAAAATATATGTTTTGAAATATAATGAGTTACTGAAAAATTTTAAGGAATAGCAAGACCAAGAGTTCTTGGTGGTAGCCATAGAGGAGGAACTGTGGACAAGAGCCTTTATGGTGTTTTCTTCAGAAAGAAACAGGTGGAATGGGATAAGCAGGCTTAGAATTTGCAGGTTTGGATGATTTTTGTGGGCTCTGGGACCTAAGAGTTGTTCCTAGTTGTCTAGTAAGTGAATCTGGGTAATTAGGACAAGTGGATACTGGCCTAGAAAGTAAGAGACAATAGTAGGAGGGGGTTGGAATGTGACTTCTGCATTGGTTGGATTCTACTTGAAAAATGAACCTCTGGAAGGAGGACTCCTCTCAGGAGAGGCAGGAGGTAGCAAGGTAGTTAGGAGGTCAAGGCAAGGTAAACAAGGCATTCTATTAAGTTGTCCACAACAAGGCATGTCCAATATGTGTGTGTAAGTCCAATGTTAAAGCATCGAATTACAGAAGTGAGAAAACTGGTTAATGCAATATGTGAAACAAATATTTTTAGGCATTATACATCGAGGAGCATAAATAATGACACTTAGGGAAGGGAAACAAAGAGGCAAGCCCTACAGTTGTCCCAGCTTAATGCTGGGAGAGAATTTATAGGCCAAAGCATAGGTATAGTGTAAACTCATACAAAGTCTAGAAAGTTTCATTGAGTTGAGACACAGAAGTGAGTCCTGTGGCAAGGCAAGGCCTAGGATAGGAAACCACTGGCCAGAAGCTATGAGAAAGGAGGATTTGGCTGCATACTAATCTCTGCATGCTTGTGAGTTAACAATGGAGTCTGCTCTGTTGAGTTTTTATTCTGCATACCAAATGGTACAATATTTTCTAAAGGGAAACTATGATAAATTGAAGAGGTATGATGTGAACTCTAGAGAAACAGTTAAAAACAAAACAAAATAGTTATGGCTAAAAAGTGAATAGCAGAGATAAAAATGGAATAAAAATATTCTATTAATCCACAAAAAGGAAGGACTAGAGTCACCTGGATATTTTTTTCCTTCTTTTGGAACCAAAGAAGAGAAGAGACACATAAAGAAGATGCATGAAAGAAGAGAGAATAAATGGGGGGGGAGAGCAAAATGACAGATTTAAAATCAACTGGTGAGGGATCCCTGGGTGGCGCAGCGGTTTGGCGCCTGCCTTTGGCCCAGGGCGCGATCCTGGAGACTCGGGATCGAATCCCATGTCGGGCTCCCTACATGGAACCTGCTTCTCCCTCTGCCTGTGTCTCTGTCTGTCTCTCTCTCTGTGACTATCATGAATAAATAAATAAAATCTTAAAAAAATAAAAAATAAAAAAATTAAAAAAAAATAAAATCAACTGGTGAGAATATGAAATGTAAATGGTCACATGAAAACAGAGAAGATCAGATTTGATAAAGAAGCAAGACCAAATAACATGATGTCTGCAAAAACATCTACTTTAAACCACTTTTAACACAAATAGGTTAAAATGAAAGGATGAACAAGCTGTACCACAAAAATATGAATACAAGAGAAAGCTGGAGTGTCTACATTAATAACAGTAGATTTCAGAACAAGAAACATTATCAAGAATAAAGAATGATATTTCATAATGATAAAATAAAAAGTGCATTCATCAAGAGAACAGGACAAACCTAAATATGCATGTAGCTAGTGATAAAGCATCAAGGAACAGGAAGCAGAACATGACAGACCTGAAAAGAGGGATGATAAATCCGTGACTTTAAGTGGAAATCGCAGTGCTCTTCTGGCAGCAGTTGGTAAAATAAATAAACAGAAAATCAGGATCTCAAAGACCTAATCAACTGCATCAGTCCAATTGACCTAAGTGACATTTTAAAAACATAGCACCTCAAAAAGCTAAATGTCCATTCTTTTCAATTGTACATAGAACATTCACCAAGATGCACCATAGTTTGAACCATAATACAAGATAATTAAAAAGAGAAGACACAAGTGACCAGTATCAGGGATAAAAGCACACAAACAACCACAGATGCTACAGACATTCAAAGGCCACCGCAGAGATGCTATGAATAAATGGCTGCTAGCGCATTCAGTGACTTAGACGAAATGGAAAATTCTTAAGAGACACAAACTGCCAAACCTAAATCAAGAAGAAATCATAGAAATAGCCCTATATCTGTTAAGCATACTAAATCGCTACCCACAACTTTCCCAGAGATTAAACTTGTGGCAAATTCTACTACATATGTAAGGAATACTGGTACCAACTGCACACTGACTCTTTGAGTCTAGAAGAAGATGCATTGCTCAACCGTTTTTATGATATGGTCACTCTGATACCAAGATTAGGCAAAATAATTTTAAGATAGTTTGAGATCAATATCCCTTGCTAATACAAAAGAAAACACATTTTTAAAAAGATTTTATTGATTTGAGAGAGAGAGAGAGTGAACATGAGCAGGGGGAGGGGCAGAAGGAGATGGAGAAGCAGACTGTCTGCTGAGCAAGAGCCTGATGCGGGATCCATCCTCGGACCCTGAGATCATGGCAGACACTTAACTGACTGAGCCACCCAGGCACCCCAAAGAAGAATTTTAAAACAAAATTTAAGCAAACCAAGTCCAGCAGTATAGCAAAAAGATAAATCATGAACAATTTAGTTACTCCAAAGAAGAACAAATTAATATTCAAAATCAATGTAATTTGCCATATTCACATGCTAAAGAATGTGATTATCTCAATTAATGCAAAAAAAAAAAAAAAAGCTAACATAACTCACCAAAGGGATAAAAAATAAGATTCTTTAACTTGATTAAAGGTAATCCTGAAAAATCAACCATTAACATCATTTTAATGGTGGGAGATTTTATCCAATCCTCCTATAATCAAGAAATACAGTGGGTACCTCTTTTTATCTCTTTTTATCTTCTACTCAACATTGTGCTAAACACCCTAGCAAGCATAGGAAAAAAAAAATAAAGAGAATATTTGATATCAAGCACAAAAGCTGTCTTTACGCACAAATGACATGTTTTATGTAGAAAATATTTATGTAGAAAATGCAAGGGAATCCAAAATTTGTACTAGAATTTACGAGTGAGTTCAGTAAAGCTACAAAAATAAAGATTAAAAAGAATACAAAAAGTTGGGTAGCTACCCAAAGACATTTCAAAACCCTATGAATACTTGTATTCATAACAGCTTTCTTCGTAATAGCTAAAGCGTGAGTACCACTCAAAATGTCATCAGCTGGAGAGTGGGTAAAAACACGGTGGTACATCCATGTAAAAGAACATTGCTCAGCAATAAAACAAAGAAACTCCTGAGATGTGCAACCACATAGATGAATCTTAGTATTTTTACTAAGTGGACAAAACCAGACACAAATATCAAATTTTGCATGATTCCATTTATATGAAATTCTAAACAGGTGAAACTATAGTGATATAAAGGAGATCACTCCTTGTCACGGCCCAGGTTATTGGAGACATGATGAGACACCTTGCAAATGGGACAGGATGAGACAGTTGGGGGTGATGGAAATTATGTCTATATCATGGTTGCTGTAGTGGTTACACCACTGTCTACATTTGTCAAAACCCATCCAATTGTACACTTAAAATTAGTAAATATATGTAATATTCTTTATATTTAATATATAAAATATATGTGCATACATATTTATATATTTCTTCATTATAAAGCAAGTTAGAATAAAATCATGTCTGCTTTAACTAACTCAATGAGATATTTTGGGAGAAAAAGAGATCACATATGTGAGATATAAAGTAACCTTATAACCTGGGCTTGCACCATTAGGCAAAGGCATCGCTGAGATCCAGAGAGACCCTGCTCCCTCATGCCTGTTGCAAAGCGCTTTCCCCCAACTCATGTGAAAAGCAATATGATTCAGGCAAGTGTTCTCCACTGTGCAAGATTATTTTCAGGCTAGAAAAATCAATGTTCAATGCAGGAAACACAAATGCTTCAGACATATGTTGATTTGAGGTTACTTACCCAAATATTAATCTTCATTTTTATTAAAGGTTTGATGTTTGGCATTGGCATTGCCAATAAATGTAATGGATTAAATTATGTGAAAGAAATCACAAAATATTGATTGTCATTCCAAGGCTGAGTTGGAAATTGCTTATATTAAGATCCAAAAAATTGTGCCAAAGTCACGGACTTTTTAAAAGAGTTGCATGAGCATAGGGGAAGTATTCCTATTAAATTTGCAAACAACTGACCTAAGGGAATTAGAACACCATAGTCAAAATTTGTATTTCCAGTGCATTGCATAAGCTTTAACCAGGATTCCCCCTCAATGTAAATATAATAAAGCAAAATAAAAAAAGGTGTCAGAAAATATATTAGGACTTCACTAACAGAGAACCTCTTGAAACTTCAAGCATTTGTGACTTATTCCAGATCCCTTATCTCCTGAATTAAATCTTATTAGAAATTCCAGAAGATAAGCCAATTAACTTCCTGGGGATGGAGAATTTAAAAAAAAAAAAAAAAGAGCAAAGATGGCAACATTTCTCATTTGTTACTGATGAATAAAATCTACATTCTGGGCAGCATCTCTGAATAAGCGCCGTTTTATCAAAAGCGATCCTAGGAGGGTATATTGGAAAATGATTTCTCCTCATTTGCAGTGGTTTCAAAGGTGACTCCATCATCATTGTCTGAGAGACAGTTGCCCCTCAGTAACAAATGATTACAGCTAACCGAATCCCAGAGGTTGGCTGCTAATGTAGAACAAAGGGGTAAGAATGAGACCAGTGACTCAAGATCTATTTTTCATCACTGCATAATGTTTTGCTTCACTCATCTATCAGAAAACAACAGCTGCTGGGCTAGAGGCAGAGTGCACCCCAGGAGTGACACACACCCCTGTTAGTGGCTGCGAACCCAGGCTTGCCGCAGGCCCTCTGAGCAGTCACTGACTGAAGGAGGACTAGTGGGCTCCTGTTACCTTGACTCTCCTGCAGAAGGATTGACTGACGCCCATGCGTCAGCAAGACAGTCAGCGACAGACCCAGGTCCTCCTGGGTATGCATGGTTATCACACACGTAGCCATGTCTCCAGGGGGAAAGGGTCATTGGAGGGACAGCGTTTTCAAAAAACATCCCCCACTCTATCCAAAACCGTCGTTTTGAAGATTGCCTTTTTTTGGTAAGCCACTCAGATTAAAGATCTCCTTACCCCCTTCTCTCTCATGCTTTTGTATCCTCTCCTCTCTACCCCTCCCCTGATCCCACACCACTATCAAATACCTGCTTACAAAGTAGATTTTGTTTTATCTGTAAGTTATCCTAATTAACAAGAATCTCTGTTTCCATCTCCAGATGTTGGAGAATGACCTTCGCATGCATTTTCTGTGTATAATTATTGCAAACAGCTAGAATGCTTATTTTAAAAAGGTTTTTTAAAGAAAATTAATTAAGAATCATAGGAAAATGAGCACTTTACTCTTTTTTTTTTTTGGCCAAAGAGGCAATGAGACAAAATTTTGTTGAGAGAAAAAAAGAGAGAAAATCTTGATTGCAGTGTGCATTATCATTATTTAAAATGAACATCCCTACCATAATTTTTAGTATTAATTACATTTTCAGATAGATTACTGATTTCAAGGAAAGAGTCACATGCTATTTAACACTTCTTGCCATGTTGTTTTAAAAATACTTTTAGTAAAATAAATAAATAAATGAATAAATAAATAATAAATAAAAAATACTTTTAGTGAAGATGTATGCTCTCAGTTCAGATACAGAAAAAAAATAATTTAAAATTAAGATTTAAGTGCCCAATATCTTCCTTTTCTAGTATGATAGAATTATATAGCATTAAATTTAATTGCAAGGGATTGCTATGACAGAGAAAATACTTCCTATCCCTGTCTTTTCTTCTTTCTCATAATGTTGAAATCTATGATTTTTGCAATCTGATCAAGTTTAGAAATTTTATAACTATACCACAGGTCTGTCCATTTTTGATAATAAATACAATACTCTCCTATTCTACAAAACTCTCCTGTTGAATAGGCCCACCTATTTTGTATGTTTAAAGCCATGATCTACCCATCCATCCATCCATCCATCCATCCATCCATTTTACATTTATTTAAAAAAAAGTAAATCATAAATCATTTATGATATGCTAGAGACAGTATCAGACCCTAGAGATTCAAAGATAAGAAGTCAGTGTCATTATTCAGGATTAGGTTTTCATGGGGAGGCAGAGATGCAAATGTTAAAACCACAGCATATACCAGGTAATTGGTTAAAATAGACCTATTGCAAAATAGGAGCACGTAATCTTGAAAGTATCAAGTAGATTTAAAGTAGAAGTAGCATTTGAATAGCATTTTGAAAGTAGGTAGGAATTTTCTACCTGGACAAGAAGAGAAAAAGTATTTTAGGTACAGGGAAGTTTACCAAAAAGTGTAGAGGTAGGGAGCAGATCTTTGTTCAGTTACACAGAAATGTATTCAGCATAGCTGGATACAAATGTTTGAAGTGAGATGTGGACAAAGGAGTAGGTTCAGGAGGAGAGGCTGGATGAATAGTGAGCTAGAAGATCATAAAACAAGACAAAATCAAAGAGGGAGACAAAGCATAAGAAACTCTTAATCACAGGAAACAAACTGAGGGTTGCTGTGGGGGTGGGGGATGGAGAAGCTGGTTGATGGGAGGAGGGCACATGATGTGAGGAGCACTGGCTGTTATATGAGACTGATGAAGCTCTGACCTCTGAAACTGATACTACATTATATGTTAATTAATTGAATTTAAATACAATTTTTAAAAATAGAAGATCTTGAAGGATATTAAATACTGTCTTTCATTTGGGAACCACTGAAGAATGTGGGGCAAAAAAGGAACATTGTCACTCTTCAAACATAGAAAACTTGCTATCAAAATATTTCCATGAGGGACGCCTGGGTGGCTCAGTGGTTGAGCATCTGCCTTCGGCTCAGGACGTGATCCTGGAGTCCGGGGATCGAGTCCCACATCGGGCTCCCTGCATGGAGCCTGCTTCTTCTCCCTCTGCCTATGTCTCTGCCTCTCTCTGTGTCTCTCATGAATAAATAAATAAAATATTTAAAATATATATATTTCTATGATAAGCTTAAAAAAATCCTTGAAGAAGAAAATGGGGTATATGTGTGCGTGTGCACACATGCATAGGTATGCATAGATGTCTATCAAATCAGGAGTTATGCTGATATTCATGTGGAATATATTATTTTCTTAAATGACTGTGGTACTTCCTTCTTAGATGAGCAATAATGGAGAAACTGCCATGACTTGTTCATATGAATGAGACCTTTTACTTTAATAAGTGACTTAGTCTCAAATTTGCTAACCGCATTTGGAAAAGTATTAAGAAATAATCACTTCTATTGCCCCAAACACTCACCTCTTTGCCCCCACTTATTTTCAACCTTTTGCGTTCTTTGCTTTGTTCCAGATAATTTCTGTCCTTCTGTTATTCCAACTCCCTTTTGTTACTCCCTGTACTTCTAAAGTAGCATTTCCTGAACGCAATAGAGGGGCTTCTGAGTGATGCAGACATATGGAAAATGAATGGAAAAGTCTAACCAACAAGATTCCCTGCGATTAGGGATATCTTGCATATAAAAGCACGTTGTAGTCTACAGATGAATGAGACAATCGACGCAGAAACACCTACATAATACTTGGTATAGTCTCCTGTAAATGAGTTAATGTATGTAAAAGCAGCTTACGCTTTCCTCAGGCAGATAGCACATGGTGATGGTGATTCACACCTCTGTGTCTAGGAGAGTTAAATGCCAGTGTGAGGACAAAGAATGAAAAGAAAGTTACCATATTGGAAAGTGCATCCCATCTGGTATTGCATATATATGTTCTGTTATGACTTTATTTTTCTTCATCTTGAATAGTAAGATTTTGAAAGCCCCCAGTATTGGAAATTGCGATCCAAGGAAAGGAAACAGGATGATATCAAGACTAGCTACAACGTTTATTCTCATGGATATATCATATGCAAATTCTAAGGTGGTAACCTAGTAAAAGCAGCTCTGCAACTGGCAGCTATGCCTGTTTCTGGATATAGCATCAAGCAAGCTACATTACCAGGAGGTATCATCTGAGAGCGCCAACAAAAACTTTTAGGACATAGTTTTCGCTTCCCTTACGGTAGGACTCCAGGAACGGCGAGACAAGGAGTCCAATCAAATCTCTAATCTCCTTACATCTCTGCACATCCAGATATACTCCTCCTCCCCTGCGCCCCACCACACACATACACACTGGAATCTTATTGGATTCGTTATAATAAGAGCTACTAAAATCTCAGTTAACAAAGTTAAAGATAAGAGAACTTTGGTTTAGGGACTGGTTCCAGGGTCAAGAAACAGTGCAGATTAGAATGATATGGAAGATAGAGGAAGAGAGAAAAACGGTCCTGTGACTTGAGGGCTAGGGAAGCAGAAGGACCCACCCCCAGGGCGATGTCTCTCTGTGCTGTCTACGAGTACATGGCATAGTGGCTTGTCTCCAGTTCTTCTAGATGGTAAGGGGAAGAGACTACTGTTGAATATTCTATTCTGATCAGATTTGACATGAAAGTTGGCTTTCATGTGTATGTCTTTGAGAAGGTACGTTCGTTAGCACCTCTACTTATGAATCTATATCATCTATAAAATAGGGAAACAAGACAAGGGCTGAAATATTGCACAAGAGGAAATACACAGGCAATCTCAGGCACAATTCGTATTTTTCTTTGGAATCACTCACTGAAATTCATATTGCAGAGTTGGTTCCAACATTTTAAATGACTTAATCATCTACTTAAGTAAGGAAAACAACTTGGAGATTTTGATTGAACCAAGAATTGAATTGAATTAAATCAAAAAGGTAAAATCTGTGTTAGATGAAGTAAGCATCACAAAAGATATACAGTCTCAGTCATATATATGTCCAGAAAACACTAATTTTACAGGTTCTACTACTGCCTCACAATGTGGACCTAGGGTGAGAATGCAAGGCTGTATTCCTCACGGAATTCATTTCTGGATTATGTTAACTTATTTCTTTAGAGTGAATTTCTCACAGCAGCTAGTTAATTAATGAGTCTAAAGACACGGGTGTGAAGCAGTTGGCCTTACAGCAGTCCCTGTTTAATAGAAAATACATTTAGAATATTCAATGTGCTTGATTAGTCTCCCCAGTTAGAAAATCCTGTTTCAAACCACATGTGGTGAGGTTTAAATAATTTTTTCCTGCCCTTGGGGGTTTGATATTCTTAATGACTAATTGTTTTCCAAAAAAGAAAAGAAAATGTAATGTTTTCCAGTAGGAAGTAGAGTTTAGGTGACAATTGCAAATCTAATTTAAAAACCTAAAGTAAAAATGATTTTTTCTCTTAAATTCATTTGGATAATACTGTGATGAGGATTTACTAGGTATATAACCCTGCAGAAAACTATAAAGATATGCCTCCTGTGGTCTTTCCGCTCACACATTCCTCCATTTCATCAGACAGTTATGCCCAAGGAATGTGCATTTATACACCTTGCAAAACAGTGTGAATCAACTCTTATTTAATAGAAGTGTACTTTGGGATAAGGGTGGTAGGTTAGAACCATGTTGGAAGTGTCTTCAGAAAACTCCGTGGACACAGGTCTTGATTCCTTGATAAGAGAAAAAACATCATTAAAAAAAAAAAGAAAAAGAAAACAAAGAGGTAAGTAAGCACCCCTCTGTTCCATTCATGAAACTAGGATTCCCTTTGCTACATAATTTTTTCAAGATTAATCCACAGCCTCTAGATTCTCAAAAGTAGGTGGGAAAGAGGATATAGCATCAAGTATGCCACATTTAGGAGGCATGCGGGGTGTGCCATAGCACGGATCTCCTGAAACTGTTTTCATAGTGGGCAATCCTTGTCATCGTAGTAGTTTGGTCTGTCGTGATATCCAAACCCAGTGACCTCTTTTTAATGAGGTGCTCTTTTAGCAAGATATATGAAGATGTTCAGAGTCTTGTCCCCACCTACGTCTCTAGCTCAGATCCTGAATGGTAAGACCCATCTGTTAAGGATAAGATGTAGGTAGATTTGTAAAATCGCAACTAAGGAACGGTACAAAAAAAAAAAAAAAAAAAAAAAAAAAGACGTAGCTAATTCCAGAAACTTTTCATGTCAAATCTGTGGGAATGTGTCCAAATTGAAATTCAAATTCAAAATAGCTGAAGACAGACCAGAATAAAGCGAGTTCAAACAAGCAGTGTTACGTTAGATTTAAATGATTCGATGTTGGGAGATAAACAGGAATAATCGGAAGACAAACAGCTGTTCAAGGATCTCTCCCATCAGGCCCTCCAGCCCAATGGCAAGGCTTATTTCAGAACCAGAGATACTACTGATAGGTAGACTTTCATGTCTGTGTTTTAATAGAAAAGAATAAACTGTGGGTGATCATGGGAACTTCATTTTGGAGATGGTGGAAAAGGGAGAAGGCTTTAACATGGTCCCTTAAAAGCTAGAGAGTTATAAGAGCTTAAGCTTATATCACAAGAAAAAGAAAATCGAGACTAAAATGTAAGAAGTCCAAAGACGTAATACTTAGACCGTCCCAGGAATTTTATTACCTAGAATGCATGATCTGTGAGCTAACCGTATGACAGTCACTCTATTTTGTACAGACACACGGAACTACTCGTGCTACTGCTCGTTTAGATTACACAGACTAACCTGTGCTCTTCAATACAAAACAGCCAAGGAAAACAATAACCCAAAAAAATAAAAAGTAAAAATATTTGGTGGTTTTTAAGCTTCAATCTAATCAATCATTTGAATATCTTGCCCTTTATTCCTTATCAACAACACCACCTTGCAGAACATTAAAATTGAGTAGCAAAAATGTAATTTGAAAAGACATAAATGTTCTTCTCTTCACAAGCATTATTCTGATAACTGCATGTATTACACTGATTCCAGGTACAAAATTCACTCCTAATGATGATAAGAATCGATGTCTAACTGCTTAAATTCTAAATAATCGTAGGTATCACGGACTTTATCTCAACCTACGACTTGAATGATCCCTGATCAAGACCAGATAAACAGTAGGTTGGATCTCTATCTTAATCATGGGATAAAATGTTCCTGGTTGAAGGGAGTGTTTGCAAAATAAACTGCGACCTATCCTCCATCATCCTTCCTTCTTCTGGACGGTTTTATTTGCCTTGGTTTATTCATCAAAGTCCAGGCACCCTTCTCCCCTCCAGACCCCAACTTGAACCCAAACCCTGTACTATGATCTCATGTTATTGTTTAATAGCTAACAAAAGTATGGTCTCTTTTTTTTTTTTTTTTTTTTTTTTTGAGCCAAGTAGAAGACTCCAAACCATTCTATTGCTGAGCACTTAAACAAGAGAAGCAGCTCTGCTAAGATCTTCCATGGTTCCTCCAAGATCGAGCAAGCGCATTCGGAGAGACATGGAGAGAGAGCCATCTCGTATCTCCATCTGTTTGCATATTCCTGAAACTCAGGGAAGTGAGTGCGCCGGCCAGGGTGGCCTTCCCAGGCCAGCCTACCCATGCCTTTCCTTTAGTGCATGGGTCGCCGCTGCTCTGAGTAGAGCTTGCATGAATCAAGAAGGAGAGAGAATCAGAGAAAGCTGACTTACAAAGCTCCGGACTCAGACAGACAGATTGTGTTCTTAAGCAACACAGAGACCTAGGATGTGAGGCTCCATTGCTGAGGCAAAATGAGAGGGATTTCAAGACTCAGGGTCATTAAGGTGTGTAGGTATATGGATAAAGAAATCTTCTCTGTCACAATTCCACTACTTGAATGGATAAAATCAGATAAGCAGCACAGTCTTTAAACATTTCTTTGGCAAATATGTTTTGTTTCATGTTTGTTTTCATTTTTAGGTGTACTTCAAATGACACCGACACTTGGCATTCAGCAATCGGCAGGAAATTAGGATATTGTGTCGATTCATTCTCTGTTGGCTCTGAGTTTGGGTTGAGCATACAAATACTCGGTGCCTCAGTTTCCCTGACAAAATCATGCTTCTAAAAAGCTGTCTGAAATATTCAGGATTTAATAAGGGTTAGAGAAGCTTCATAAGTAAAATACATTGTTTTTTTTTTTTTTTTTTTTCACCTTACTTGCCTGTCTGAAAGAGTAACTGAATATACAAAATATAAAAACTTTTTTACAGGCCATTTCTACTGGAAACTCCCCAAGGTCACAGACAGAAAGAAATATGACAGATTCTATTAATTCAATTTAGGAGATGGGGGAAATGAGGCATGGGAAAGTTTAGTTATCTGCTCTCATTTTTCTATTTTACATAGTTTTATAAGATGCAAATACCAAATAATGCACCTCGCAGCCAAGCACTTAAAAGATTACGCTCTGCAGAACCCCATCTTGAAGGGATATTAAAAGGGCCAAAATAACTTTGGAAAACTCTAGTTTAAATATAATTAAATTCTAATGTGGGGGGTCCTAAAAAAAGATATGCTAGATTATTATTTTTTTTTAAATCTCTCTTAGCTAGAGGAGTTGTCAAGTCTTCACAGAAGGGCAAGGATAGAAAATACCCTTAAAACAGACTTCCTGTTTTTCCAAATAATAAGCTAATTGGCTTTTCTTAGATATTTGAGTACAAGTTTAGTTGGCTTCACCCACCTAAGATAACAGTGCCAAAAAGAATCTTCTAGGTGATTAACAAAGAACAAAATAAAAGGACGATTCTTACCTTGCAGAATTTGGTCATGAAGGAGCAATAAATGGGTGTGTGTGTGCGTGTGTGGCGGTGGGGAGGGGGTGTTTTGGGTCTGTGAAATAGTTGTCTCTAGTATGAGGACAGAGGCACTCTCAGGGCTGGGTGGCACTTAAAAAAAAAGTAGTTTTATATGTGAATTCAAAATGCTGAGGACAAAGAGCTATAATATTTGGAATTTAGGTGTTGGTGCATGAAGCGCTTCTGAAGGACGGTAACATTTCCCCTCAGTTGCCACTCAGAGGCCCTCACTATGGCAGGGCAAAGCAGCTCTCGGCTTCGTCCACCACCGTCAGTCTTCTGGTAGGAGTAGCTCATAGGTGTGCTCAGATCTTCAGAGCTTGGTAGACCATGACCTGCTGGAGAGCGTAACCCCTGACATTTGGCTGAGCAGCCCCGTGTGCTCCACCAGAGACAATCACCTGCCACTGGCTCTCTGAGCCCCTGTGGCCCCACAGTGGGGGATTCAGCACTCCTCAGTCTGGATCCTATGCAACAAGCATCCCCGTAGCAGAATTTTGAGGACAATGGATATAAAACCTGATGTGCTGTCCTTATGCTAAGGCAGCAAATACATCTTTAGAAATAGTAAGGGAGGGAACTGAAAGAGCTTAACTAGATAGTTGACAAGCTCTTGAACTTTTATCGACGAGAACTACCGGCCTCGATGACAGTACCTGGCAACGTCTAACAAACACCGAGGTTGCTGTGGGAGCCAGGGTCTGGGATCACCCATTTCCTTCCTTCAAGCTCTACTTTGCACAAGGGCCCCCTTCTGCACCCAGGTACCTATGTGCTATACCAAGAGTGAGATGAGCCAGGCTGAAGGCTTTCTAAGCTCTCAAAAATCTTGGGTCCATAATGAAGCACAGAGTGAAGGAAGGTGTAATCTGCTATCACTGTCCGTCTGAGACTGAGAGCAATAAAGAGAGCTCCAGTTACAATTGGCCTTTAATACAGAGTCTCTTCTCACAGCCTTCCAAATGCTAGCATGCGCTCTCACATGCATCGCAAACCTCCAAATAAACAGTCCTGTAGTTCCAAGGGTCTCATCACGGAGTCCTCTTTAAAGCAACAACAACAACAACAACAACAACAACACACACACAAACACACAAATCTCTTGAGACACACTCCAGGAATTGCTGAATTCGTAATTCCTTCTGAGAACTGGATAAGCTATTGGACGAAGTGCTCAACATCATCTGTGCCGCTGCTGTGGCTTAATTCAAAGCTAGGCAATGGATGGCTTTTCCTTCAATATCCAACTACTTGGCTTCTTTATCCTAACCTTTCTGCTTAGAACTAGATATAAGTATTTTTGTTTACTAAACTAATACCTTACCAACTATTTCACTCAAAATAGCTCGTAAGAGATTTGTTTGTTAACTTAGGAAACAGCTAATTGTTAAGACCATGTAAGCATGAACTTTTTAGGGAGCCATGAGTGAAATTTCTACGTCCCCTGTGCTGTGTTTTATTAATTAGAAACATGACTTTCTCCCTTCTTTCCCTAATGTTGCTACTCTTTGTGTGGAATATTTTTTACTAAATAATAGTTACCTCATCGCTTTAGTTGCTTCTATTATTTCTGAACCCTTAAACAAATATAATCAAGAGCCATTATGAACTCATTCTAGACTTCATCTCTCTCCTCGCCAACACGCTTTGCTTTTCCTTCCTCTAAGACACATCTCCCACATACGGGTTTTTCTATCTCAGAAACCCCTTTTGCAATCGTCCCCTATGTTCTTTAATATTACGTGTGTTCACTTGAAGAAGTGGCATTTGCGGAAATAATTAAACTGATATCTATTAATCAGCCAATTCATCACTCACACTGGGAGAGACTCTAAATACATTTTAATCTTCACTACAATCCAAGCAGGCAAGTGTTATTATCACCTGGTTTAATGATGGAGAAAATGAACTACATAGAGATTATTTTATTCGTTGAAAGTCATGTGCCATATGGAGAAGATTCCTGAGATTAAACACAGGTCTAAAAACAAAACAAAACAAAACAAAACAAAACAAAAAAAACCCCACAGGTCTAGAGATCTCCTTACACTTATTTTCCTTTAAAATCCCCTGCCTTCGGGATCCCTGGGTGGCGCAGCGGTTTGGCGCCTGCCTTTGGCCCAGGGCGCGATCCTGGAGACCCGGGATCGAATCCCACATCGGGCTCCCGGTGCATGGAGCCTGCTTCTCCCTCTGCCTGTGTCTCTGCCTCTCTCTCTCTCTCTGTGACTATCATGAATAAATAAATAAAATTAAAAAAAAAAATCCCCTGCCTTCTTCAAACTCTCTGACTAATAAACTATTTTACCCTGGTTCTTTTTTCACTTTTATTGGATTTCTATATTCAGACTATCTTCATTCTGGACAAATGCTAATCAATCTTCCCTTTGGTCAAAGCCAGAAAATATCATGTGAGGACTATGCAAAAAAAAAGTAGAATAAATCTAAGAATTAGAAACAAGATTAAGGGTATTTGGTGCCAAGATTTTGATAAATTATGAATTAATATTATTCCCTCCGGTTTTATTAAGAAAGAGTCAAGAAACATCCATTGAAAGAAAATGCTTCTCTCAATTTTGTAAACAACATTTTATTGAAAAAGATTTTCTTCCCTTTTATTTTTTAAATTGATTTTACTTTGTCTTGTGTGTAGGTGGGGGGTGGTTCGTGAACAAATGACTTATTGACAGAGTATTCTCGAGAGAGACCATTGTGGAAAGTAGAGGAAATAGGACTGGGCAGGAGGGAAGAACGGGGGACACATGGAGTTTCAACATACCGAGAGCCTCAGTCTGGTCTCACAGGGATTCTGGATTGTGAATGGTTCCAAAAATCCCTACTAAGAGGCAGGGGGCTGGGGTTTTATATATTATATCAGGCTGTTATTTTTCATGACTATTTCAGAAGAAGTTAACATCACACCTCCTGTGATCTTCTGGGCTATATGATTCTCAGCGGCAACAGGAAATCTCTCAGACAGATGCAGGTAGAGGAAGCTCTGGGTTGGGGGTACCAGCTTGTAAAGAGGGTTTGGACCGGATGTCAGCATTAACTGCTGTATCCCTTACGTATGAGGATGCGCAACAAAAAGTCTTATAGCTCAGAATATGGAAACCTTATTTGAAAATCTGGTCTCGTTTTGTTTTGTTTTGCTTGAAACAACAGAAAACACAACAACCAGCACATTTTCCATTTGTCTTTGGCTGTCATAAATTTTGTGTTAATTTCTTAGCTGTCAACATCCTCGGAAAAAATTTCTGTTATAATTATGGCCCCCAGTTTCCCGGCTTTCCAACTGTACACGTTTGCCTTTTTTCTTATTATTTCAAAGGCCTGCTTTTACTATCTTTTTTCTTTTACATTGTGAGTCACTTCAAATCTTTTCTTTAAGTAGACTGAATGAATAATTAAAAAAAATTAACAGTAAGGACATATATTTATCCAATGACATGAAACAAACATGGATAAATGCAATACCTTTGCAACCAGAGTATTTATGTAATCACAACTACACTTTTTCAACAGAATACTCCGTTAAAAGTGACATTTATAAGACAAAATTTACCATAGTGTTCATTTTGCATAAGAATGCACATTTTAATTTCATCTTTAACATTTATTAAAGCAATAATTCTTTAAAATATTTCTCACACAACAATTATGGAAATATTATCAAGTTTGAACATATTCTGAAAACCTTTTAATTTAAGGGAAGTGCCCACTGGCCTCAGCAATGATTATTCTATCTAACCAGGCACTTAAAAATGACAGGGTCAAAGTCTTCGATTTGACATTTAAACCCTTTGATGCCCTAAAACAAATTATTCATTATTTTCAAATCCAAAATAAAATAGCAAGGTCAACAAAGAGCATCCCCCACATTTATAACCTGAGCAAATCATTAAGCTTCTATAATTATCTTTGCCTTATCAAAGAGCACCCAACCTCCTACCCAGACCCACTGTGGTCATCTAGGTCATTATGTCCCTTTGCCATTTCTCAGAAAAATAAATAATCAAGAACTGTTGTCCCACTCCCAGACTTAGGGGAGGGGAGGAGAAAGGAAATAGCAAATGGCCAAACATTAAGAGAAAGAACAGGGTGAATGAACTCAGCAAAATTATGAAGTAAGTCCTTGATTGCTCTAACTCCCCTCCTTTCTTTCCCGTGTTCAAAGTCTATAATCTTGAAAGAATCTGTGTTCTGTTATACACATGAGGTACATTTCGAGTGTATTGACTATAGGATTCCAGAATGTGTGTGTATGGACAGCTTTTCAACCAACATTCCTGTTGCACTGGCAACCCCAACTATTTCAGCTCTCTGGAATCATCATTTGCTTTAATATTCAATGAAAATGGCTCATAACTCCATGCTGTTGACTGCTAGAAGTCAATCTAACAATCAGTATTTCTAAGGATGTCTCCATGTGGAGAGTGTATTTTCAAAGTACCTTATATTACCAGGGTCATTGGTTCACCTCATAGTGGCTGCTATCTCCTTTCTGCCCATGTTGCCACCCCCCACCCCCAAATATCTTCCCTTACTATCCGAGGCAGCATTAATACAAATTGTTGTAGATAGAAAAATTTTACTAAAGGCTTGGTGTCATACTGAGATTAGAAGAGAAAATAAAGTCAGGTAAAAACTTGATTATTATACATGAGTCATGTATACTATAAGCTCCTTCAGCCATTTCCACCCCCATAAATTCCTCCTTTTTATTAATATATTTGATGAAATGTTGAAGTATTTCCTATCATATAAATTAATAATAATAGTAATGATAAAATTTTTATTATAGCAGATATTGCTGAGTATCTTTAAGAACTCCCTTATTTAATTCCCCAAATACACGGAGAGTCAATATCATCATTTTTTACTACGGCTGAGTAATAAACTAAAATTTATAGATGTTAATTAACTTCTCCAAGGTTAAAGCAGTAGTAAGTGATATGAGTCAGAATCTGAACTAAGGTTTCTCTGATGTAGATGTGCCCTTTAAAAAAAAAAAAAAATTGGGACTGTGGTTTGAGTAGCAGTATACAGATTATAGAGGATAGATAATGAGCACCTTCACCATTCGACAAATTTGTTGAAGCAGAGAATAAATATAGTTGTTTAAATAGTAACTCAGGTCAGCTTCTCCCACTCTTGGGAAGAAGCAGGGCAGGAACCTCGGTTTTGTTACACTTTCGCAGAAAATGATGCCAATGATTTTAGCAGCAACGGCACCATTTGCAGAAAGATTTTGACGTAGAACCGTGGTTCTATCATTAGCCTTGTGACAACTACCTCCTGGTTACAGAGCAACACAGGCCTCGGAAGCAAACCTCACTGCTGGTAGACGGAGAAGACAGATCTCTTCTTTTGGCAAATATTATGACTTAATTGCATTTCTTTCTTTCTTATTTGAATCTGGCCACCAACACCAGAAAAAACTGAGTTTACCTTAGAATTGTAAGTTGATTGTCACCTCTAATTTAGGGCAAAACTCTTTTTTTAAAGATTTTATTTATTAGACAGAGACAGAGATGGAGACAAAGAGCATGAGTGGGAAGGAGAGGGAGAAGCAGGCTTCCCACCAGGAAGGGAGACTGATGCGGGGCTCGATCCCAAGACCCTGGGATCATGACCCTAGTGAAGGCAGATGCTTAACCGACTGAGCCACCCAGGCACCTGGGCAAATCTCTTTCTAACAAGGAAGCCGATGAGAGATGTGCTTGCCAA
Organism: Canis lupus familiaris; assembly: GCF_011100685.1. NCBI lineage: Eukaryota > Metazoa > Chordata > Mammalia > Carnivora > Canidae > Canis > Canis lupus. The sequence goes on along the minus strand of NC_049226.1, from coordinate 86,642,652 downwards.
CATTTACCAACTGGTTGAAGAGGGGAAGGTGGACTCCTCTGTATCATTCGGCAATTTCTGTGATGCAAATACTCTCAGGATGGCAAGATCCCAAGTTACCCTCATGAATCAATGAGAGCAGAGTTGGAAAGAGATGCACACGACCTGCACCCAAGAGCCTGTAAAAGTCTTCTCTGGAACACCACGGGAGGTCGGAGAAAGAATCGACATGCTCAAGGTCACATGCTAGTCTGGGATTAGTACTCAGGTGACCTGAACTCTAAACCAGGGCCCACTTCACACAGAAAGGTTCGCATTTTCAGGCTCACTTTTCCGATTGTGCCATTGGAGAAAGTCTAAGTGTTGGCACAGCGGGCTCGACGGCAGAGTGGGCAGGATGGTTGTTATCTCGGAGTCCCCGAGAGTTCAAGAATGGCCTGAAGGCCCGCTGGGGATTTGGGTGGCTCCTTACGTCGCTCATGGCTCCAGGTACCAGGTGATTTACTAGGTCAGAAAAACAAGTTGAGCTTTCCCTGGTGGTAGAGTCCAACAGCAAATCAGCTCCTTCCAGCAGGGAAAGCCAAAACACAATCTAGTAAGAAGGCTGTGCTGGGCAGGACTGAGAACGACAGCACCGTATTCGGAGCAGGTCAGCACTGACCCCAGGTCCTGGCGGCACCACCTGCATACACTGTGCTATACTTTGCAAAGTTTAGTGTCTCCAGCCTATAAAACTATAAAATCAGAATATCCACTCTCTAGAGTCATGTGATCTTTAATGTGACCATGTCCCAGAGCACACTGCCTGACATATAGTAAATGCTCAGTAAGTGCGGAAACTGTTATTACCGCTCAACATCATATTTTTAAAGTGCTATTTGTAAAACAGTCCACTGGAACTCTTAAGAAGACGGCCATGGTACGCACGTTAAAAGAATATATATCAAGGAATAAAGTTAGTCTGAATATTTGTTTGCCCTCTAGTATTTTATCTGACTATACTTTTATCCTGGATCTTCTTCTGTTCAATTTTATTCAAAAGTTCCTTTATTGCAGTTTCAGTCCAAGCTGACAAGGCTTTAGTGTTAATTTGGAAATCACAGTTTTCCTTTAAAGGTGTGTGATGTATTATGCATTACTTAGAACCCGGTAACCTTAGGTAAAGTCTTTGAAACCACCATTTATTTTCTTAGAGCAGACTCGCCATTATAGCTAAATGAATTGCTTAATCTTTTTTTAGTTTATTAAAATCACAATTAGACAGATTTTCAAGGTGCATTGTTTCTAACAAAGGCTTTATCTTCCTGGGCAAAACTCATGCATATTCAAAGGATTATGTTTCAGAAAGTGTCCCGGCTTAATACCGACTGATCTATTCCACCTAGGCGATGTAACAGAAGTCCAGAGGTTGCTGGGTTCATTAAAACGTTCAGTTTTTTCCTCTTCTTTACAGTTCACCAGATGGTAAATAAGAAAAAAAATTTTTTTTGATATGCACTAAAGATTATATAGAAGGTCTACCCTCTCGAATCTTTCATCTAGCAGGCTGTTAGGAAGGCTGTCCTAATTACACCTCCTTTATGTAAAAATGTCCAAGCATGTTGGAGTTTAGTTAAGTGATTCTGATGTTATTATAAGCTCAATAGGAGAAGCACTCCAGGGTGGTTGGCTACACGGCTCGGTCTGTCTGCTTAATTGCCTTGATTGCAGTACATTTTCTAAAGTAACAACAATCTAAGTAGAGCTGGTACTCCAGTAGAAGCTTTCGGCAAATGCTATGTTGTTGCCGCGCTTACGTGTTTGGGGACCAACTCGAAAGGAGTAATGACAGATGCTAACTCTTGGTACAGCTGGGGCTGAGGCCACGTGTGCCGGGGTTACGGGCATAGAATTCGAAGTTGGGCTCAATCATTCATAAGCTCTACAAGTAACTAAAATCCTCTGATTTCTTCTATTCCCTCTTCTGGCAACTATGACCAACCTGAATAATTTGCAAGTAGATTAGCATCCACCGAGAACCAACTAACTACAAAAGGACAATTGTCATTGGCAAGGCCACGGGACTCATTTGTTCTGATGTTATAACGTAACGAAATTGATTTTTAAAACGACACTATTTCTTAACTGGCATGACTTATCTACGCTTTTGGCATTATTCACATGTTTTTATGTCTTTCTGATCTGGAAGGAACTTGAGGGTAGTAACCATTCCAGATTGTGCAATAAATATTTAATTGTTTATGCCATAGCATAAGACAGTTGGGTGGCTTCCTAGTGCTATTGTTGCATTTAAAGTTCATTCCACTTCTGATCCAGATAGAGCCATGGTGAATGAATGAGTGAGAGAGGGAGAGAGAGAGAGAGAGAGAGAGAGAGTCTACTGGGTAGGGGCAAGGAGGTAAATGGAGTATTTGAAGACGTAACACCTTTTAATCCCTTGCTGACTTTGTTATAATGCTCATTCAGTTATTTTAATTGCACACTTGCATATTAGCACTTTTTCTGTATCTAGTATCCTTTTCCATCTTGCATGAAGTGCCAAGCCCTCGATCAACAGAATAAATAATTAATCTTTGAGTCAGAATCAGAGCATCTTAAGAAGAAAATGAGTAGAAATAATCTCGTTTTGCTTTCCTCAACTTACAGATATGGAAGCATGGCTCAAAAGTATTAAGACACAACTAAAACCACACAGCCATTAATGGATGGCGGGAGCAATCAGCTCTAGGAGCAATTAGCTCTAGGAGCAATCCGCTCTGCACATAATCAGCTCTAGAGGCAATCAGGTCTATAGGCCTTGCATCCTATTCCCTCCCTATAATATGATCACGGCTCTAGGAACACAGATTTTTTTATTGTTGTTTTGAATGTCTGTTCCAAAGAGCACAATGGTTAACACAAGGCATCTGAGGACAGGTTGTGGATTGTGGAATTTCATTATTTTCAAAGAAAGATTCTTTAATGTGGACGGTTCCCTATTAGACACACGCTGCTGCGGTGCTCCTCTGCTTCTGAATTGACGCGCAGGCAGCAGTCCCCTCAGACGGAGAAGTGGCTGTAATCCTCAGCGGGCTGCTCTGCGTCTCTCCGGCTGCAGGTGTTAAGGTTCTCACCTGGAGGGTACCCAGGTGAACATCTGCCCCGACCTGTCAGAGCGCAGGGGGGACTCGTCGCCCACTGTTCTCATCCCCACAAAACAGCGTGAGATGCAGCAGCATGTTTTACACCTACATGAGATGAATACTCGAGCCCTAGAGCACTGCCTCTGCTTGTTTTCTTTTCCCTGCTTTACCTGACTGAATTAAAAAAAAAAAAAAAAAAAGTTCATTTTTATTAGTGGTTTAGTGAAGGTCTCCTTCAGATTAATCAAACATCATAATGCACTTAAGCGAAACTTTAATTCAGAGGAAGCTACCTGGGTTGAATTCCTGGTGGGTTCCCTGCTGAGCAGGGAAAAAAACAAACAAACAAACAAAAACACGAGCAACTTGTTCAAACTGTCTCCCCCGTAATAAAAGAAAGCTCAAGTTTTCACCTTTCTCAGAGAGTTGTGTACTTGTTGAGATCTCCTTCCTCCTTCATTTGAACAATTATTCATGGAGTACATTTTCTCGGGGTGATCGCTGGGTCAGGAGTAGGGAGTTGGGAAAGTAATAATATGTATATGGCACTATAATCATGAAGACTTTTTTCCCCCAAAAGATAGCATATTGAAATATAAATTAATATATAAAAAACTCAGTTGGCCCTGGCCAAATCAAGAGTTTACAGGCATTTGGATATTTTCTTGCCAGATAAGCAAATGCCTTACAGTGTAACAAATTAATATTCAAAATTATGGCCCTACAGCGATAGAACATTCTGAAATGCTTTTTTTACGCAAAAGGCAGTTTTAGTGCTGTTAACTCCTTCATCTCCCTTAGCTGCTGCGTCTGATGGGTTTTTACCCAGGTCTGGACATGAACAACGCTGTGCGGAGTTCTCACGGTGAGCTTACCCTTTCTCGTCTCGCGGCTGCCACTGATAGTTCTGACCCTTACTGTTGGGTTGATTTTTGAAAGACTTTCCCAGCTGACTCCACTGGCTCAAATCTTTCAGGACATAAACTACGATGCTCTCTGGTTATTCAGAAAAGAAATGTTGAGAATGCCACGTCACTGCCCAAAAACTTCCTACCATGCTGTCTAACAATGATAAAAGATTCAATAGAGTCACAGTCAAGACCCCCAGAATTCTCTCAGGTATACATGCCAGCGCCTGTCTCCTCAAACCCTGTATTTCAGGCTTACTCAAGAATTCCTTTATTCACTTATTCGATCATCTGTTAAATGCAAGTGATAATCAAACACCCGCATGTTCCTAGGTTTACCACCTAGTAGACCTGACGTAGTTTTGGACTTGACCTTGTTTCAGTTACAGGGTCTTTATTTTTTTTATTTTTTATTTATTTTTATTTTTTTATTTTTTATTTTTTTTAGTTACAGGGTCTTTAGGATGAGAATTACAGTTACTGCCACGTATCACGTGAGGATTAAATAGGATCATGTACCAGAACAGCAAGCATAGTTCCTGGCACATATAAACCACCCATTCATACACAGTCTTTATTGCCTTTATTATTGGAAATGAGCATAATCTTGTTATTTTACAAACAAGATGTGTTTAAATATGTCTATATTTGAAATTTGGCGATTTGTTTATTGCAGATAATTCCAGGATTTTCAGATAAATGGGACATCGCATTCACAGACATTTTGTTTATTGTTAAATAGCAATGATTTTGGCTTTGTTTATCCTCGTTTACGATGTTCATCTTAAGTCCTACAAGACAGCATCTGGGGCCAAATAGTTGCTTCAGTGACAAATGGACGGGTCTAAAAAGCAGCCACAGAATTATGAAAATGCAGAGAAAAAGAGACCCATGTTGGACCAGGAATCAGAATTGCAGTCAATAGGCACTGAGAGAAGCAATGTGTATTGTCGGTGAAGAACCGAAAGGAATTGGAGATCTGGAAAATCAGGAGCAGAAAGGCAGCCACTATCTGGAGAAAGCCTCAGCCTGAGGATTCCAGATGTTTCACTGATGATATTTTGTCTAAATACATTGTTTGGATCCTTTGAGGTTCAAACCTTTCTCTCCTTAGGTTTCTCAAATACGGAAGGGTCCCCAAAATAAGTATATATTAAGTATGTAAGTGTCCAGGAGAACAGGAGAGAGGGACAAAGACTCAAGCGACATAAAATTAAGTAAGGAAGGTAAGTGAAGGTAAGACATTTTCACTCCCGCTATCCCGGACCCCCTTCGCCCTCCAGATGACGGGACCACCCCCCAGTATACAGCAGGCTGGACCACAAGTAAGCACCGAAGGGCAGACTGTCCTCAGGGGGTTAGCAGGCTCCGAGCTTCGCCCAGTAAGTGTTAACACTGATGATAAGCTAAACCAATAATATTCTCATTTTCAGCCAGTTTGAGTAAACAACGTGTAAAGAAACTAGGGTCAATCAAGAGAATAAGCAAAATGACCGTCAGAGAGAAGCAGTGAATGGAAACCGTGTGGCGGTGGAAGCTGAGGCAGCAAAGGGATCAGTGCGTGGGGGACACAGGTGCCCGGAGGGGGCACGGGGACCAGAGGGCACAGGGAGCGTGGGAGCAAGACCCTCCAGCAGGGCGTCAGCTGCTGTGTCTTGGAGTAGAGTCTTCAGGTTCTGGAGTGTTCCACTTTCTTATGATTACTTGGCTCTCGTTTTTTCTTTTCTTCTATGTGTGAGCTTTTTTTTTTTTTTTTTTTTTTTTATTTATTCATGAGAGACACAGAGAGGGGCAGGGACACAGGCAGAGGGAGAAGCAGGCTTCATGCAGGGAGCCCAATGTGGGACTAAGTCTGGGGACCCCAGGGTCACGACCTAGGCCACAGGCAGATGCTCAACCCCTGAGCCCCCCGGGTGCCCCTAGGTGTGGCCTTTTCTAGGCCCCTGTTTCCTTATAGTGGACGGATTGCTCTTTCTGCAAACTTGCCCTCTCCCTGTCCACCCCCGAGATGCTGGGACTGGCGAGGTGACAAGGGCTGGCCCAGTGAGGGCGGGAGGGACAGTGCGCCTGTCTCACATGTGGATTTGAGGGTACCCGCATCTCTGTCTGCACCGCGGGGAGGGCCCCCTGCTGTCACGAGGGCACCGTGCCCCTGCAGCTGCTGTCTGTCCAGGGGAAGCCTCAGAACGGGGCAGGGGCCTCCACCGGACGGGACTGTGACCTGGGTCAGAGTCCTGACCAGGCCGCGCTCTAACGGGAGGAATGAATGGTTATTCTTGCACGCCACCGAGATGTTGCTATTGCTTGTGACAAAAATTCACAATGTGATTTATAATTTAAAAAGTCCTAAATGGCTCTTTCCCATTACTGCAGTCTGAGCAAGCATGAGCAGCGAAGTGTCGAGCAGCACCCTGGATGGGGTGGTGCAGGGAGTCCTGGCCCAGACCCTTCCCGCACGAGCGCCAGGAGGTTTTGGAGATGGAGGAGCTGCACACCTGCCTGGAGAACTCCGACCTTCAGAAGGACAGACGCTTCCCGGGCACCTTACAGCTTGACTCCACTGCCCGCCCCAGGTTCTCCGCACGTGCTTGGGGGACCAGCGGTGCTGTGATGAGGCCAAGGCTGCAGCTCTTCCACACATGGACATTGAGGAGCTGAAGAAACTCAACAAGAATAAAACATTAGTCAAGAAGCTGGCCAAGAAGGATGATGCTTCCTTTGGCTTCAGAATCTCTGCTCCAGCAGGTCCCAGGAATCCTGAGCCCAGGCCTGAATAAAGCTGGCAAGTTCCTTCCTTGCTGACCCCCCAGAGAGCACGGTGGCCAACGTGGATGAAGTGAAGTCCATGATCAAATTCCAGGTGAAGCAGGTGTCATGTCTGGCGGTGGCTGTTGGCCATGAGATGACAGACGATGAGCTCGAGTGCATGTACTTAGCCGCCAATCACTGTGTGAGGAGGATTAGGTATGTCTAGGCATCAAGAGCCCCGGGGCGAGCCCCAGAGCCTGTACTGGGGCAGTTTAATAAACCCTAGTGCTACCAAAAAAAAAAAAAAAGTCCTACATAATGCTTCTTTGGGGTTTAAACTAAAAGTCAAAAATAGAAGAAAACATGTGTTATGAACTCAGTGCATTAATGGCACGCTCTATGGAAGCGGAAGGGGTGGGGCACATAATCCAAAGCTCAGCAAGTTTAGGTTTCTACTGGATTTTCTTTCGCCATTCTTCTCTCCAGATTAAATTCCTCTATTTGAAATACCTAGAATGGTTTGTCTCTTTCTGACTGACCCTGACTGAACTGATATGCACTATTCTTGTCCCCACATTATAGAAAAATAATTTGATGATTGATCAAATTAGGAAAAGGGAAGTTAGTAGGTGGGAAGACAGAGGCTGTCTACTAGGCTTCCTTATTTGGAGAGGAGTGATTTCCAAAAATGTGGGATGGGGGCGCTCCAGGTGCACCTGCGCACCTGGACCTCCTCAAAACAAAACAAAACAAAGCAAAAAAACAAAAAACAAAATTGTGGGATGACTTCCTTGTCTTTGGAAAACAGCAGTAAGTCAGAGTAAAGTTCTCTACCTCACGCTTAACCAAATCCCTTTTTTCTTTTCTCTTTTCTTTTCTTTTCTTTTTTTTCTTTTCTTCTCTTTTCTTTTCTTTTCTTTCTTTCTTTCTTTTCTTTTCTTTTCTTTTTCTTTTCTTTTTTTTTTCTTTCTTTCCTTTCCTTTCTTTTTTCTTCTTTTCTTTTCTTTCTTTTCTTTTCTCTTTTCTTTTTTCTTTTTTTTTTTTTTTCTTTTCTTTTCTTTTCTTTTTTCTGTCCTGTTCTTTTCATCTCTTCTTTTTACGATGTGTGAGTACTGGTATCTCTGTTACAAAATGCCTTTTTTAAAAAGCAGTGTTGGATATGCTGACGATCACTACAGCTGGTAATTTCCCTAACTCTGATTTCTCTGAATTTAGAGAAAAAAAAAAAGAATAAATAAATTTCTCCCTGCTTATGAGTGAAATGAGGTTTACCCAGATCAGATTCTGGCCACCCTAACTAGTGGCACACATGATCCAGAAACAGTTAATCCTTCACGCTAGCTAAATAGGTTCGGAGGTCTTGGAGGCAAAATAGTTACAGGTCAGGGCAGTGCTCAGCCTTTACAAAATTCATTTTAAAGTTAGTCAGCTTCTCTTTTGCATTTTAATGAGATGCAAGCAGTTGCAAAGAAAGGCATCCTGGGCTGCAGGAAAGGCCCTTCTCTTGTGCTAGGTTTTGGTGGGCAGCGCACCACCTAAAAAGCAAGTGAATATCGCACATATGGGAAGATCGGCAAACGATATCCCTGAAGTACGAAGAAGTGCTTCATTTGAGACTTGTTATGTTTCTTTAATTTTTTACTGATCATCTTACATATCAATTCATAACACTAAAGGTTTGAATCACCACAGGTTAGCATTTACTCATCCACTTACCTGGGGGAAATAATTTACTTTTGCAAATATTTCTGTTAATCTGTACAATGGAGAGGGACACTCCTCTTGCCTACATCTCACAGTTACAGATCAAACGGGGTATCACATAAGAAGAAGCGTTTTGAAAAGTGGCATGCAGATGTGAAAAAGTGTGTTCTAGTTGTCTAATCTACTAAAATGCCTGTTTTTTAAAAGATAGTTGTGTAATCTTTAACAGTCTTGATTGTACTGCGTGTAAACACCAGAGATGATAAAATGTCATATTGTTCAGTGTCCCCTAAAATAAATGCACAAAAGTGGGACTAGGGACGCAAACAATGACCATTATGACTGTGCCATAAGACACTCCTCAGAGCCCTTTTAAGCCACTAACAATGACAATTTAGCTTACATTGATTACCCCTATGGAGGGACGGGCAGCCTTCACGTGAGACTTGTGGTGCATGAAGTTAGCATGCAAGATTTTTTAAGATTAAAATTCTTTAGGATGATTTGACATATCCTTACTTATTTCCTAAAGAAGGTTCGGTTCCTCTGGAGATAGACTCTGACATGAAGATTAGTATGTAGGTCACGGGAGGTAGTGTTTTCTCACTTCCCCACAAACGTGGGGAGTAAAGGAATCAGGATTCAGGGCAGAACAAGTGTTGCACTGCACACTCAGACAAGGCCTTAGTCTTTACAGTAGAAAGCTGTGGGGCTGGGCTGTTCCTGCAGAATTACCCTGGATTGGAGCAAAGGGAGCCCAAGGGACTGGATGTGTCCCCGTATAATCTATATGTTGAAATCCTAACTCCCAATGTGATCATGTTAGGAGGTGGTGCCTTTGGGATGTAATTGGGTCATAAGGGTGAAGCCTTCATAAATGGGACTGGTGCCCTTATAAAAGAGACCCCAGAGAGCTCTCCAGCTCTCTTTCAGTCATGTGAGGACACAGCAGGAAGATGAGCTCCGAGAGCCAGGAAGCAGGCCCTTACCAGATAACCAATCTCCCTACATCGTCAGCTGGGACGTCTCAGCCTCCAAAACTGTGAGAACTTAATGTCTGTTGTTGAACCCATCCCTCACAGTATGTTGTTAGAGCAGCTTGAACCGAGACGGGGAACAAAGATTTTATCTACTGCATCCAACAGTCATGAGATACAAGATGACCCTGGGCAAAAGGTATGACTTTGGGAAGATGCCACAAACTTGGATAAGTCATCTGGGAGCAATTTTTTGAAGGGACTTAGCTACAGGCTGTCAGTCAGCAATCTGCCATCAGCTGGTGGAAGGAGAGCTTCCGCGATGAGGGAAAGATCTAGACTATACATGAGAGCACCCATGCACTTCCTAAATGTCTTCAGACTTGCAACCACAACCACAAAATTTGTTCTTAAGTGTTCATGTGGCAGAGATAATGTTGTATCTTTAAGAGAAGGAGAGAAGAAGGAGGAGAGGAAGAAGGATGATGGGAGGGAGGGAGGGAGGGAGGGAGGGAGGGAGGGAAGGAAGGAGGGAAGGAAGGAAGGAAGGAAGGAAGGAAGGAAGGAAGGAAGGAAGGAAGGAAGGAAGGAAGGAAGGAAGGGAGGGAAGGAAGGATCATACACCAACTTGTAATATTTGCCAACTCACCAACATCAGGGCTAGGAAACTGTTTACATCTTAGAATGTCAAAGAATTTCAGTTAGTTAATTATGCTGCAGGTGGGCAGATGTATCTAGGAGTAGATATTTGCAGATGCAAATTGTGAATTTTGCATGTGTAAAGGTAAATAGCCAAAATGATTATTAAAGCACAGTGGAAAATAAAATGATATATAAAATGCAAATGTGCAGCGACAAACACAGGAAGGCATTTTGCTTGTGAACTTTGACTTCCAGGAGCCGAACATTTCTGTCCTTCCTTCATTGCTCTGTTATTTGCCATAATGAGACAGAGTCTCAGAGTGCAGCCTCTGTGGCCTGCCAAGGACAGTCACTTATCCAGGTCTCAGGGTTAACATTTTATAGAGTACCCCTTGAAAGCAGGCGTCACCCTCTACGTGCAACAGGACTAAGGTGAGTGTCATGTGATATCAACCCTACTATTTTCTTATCGTCCCATTTCAGATTTGATTAAACAAGTCTGATTTTCTTTGTAGTGTCAAGGGCTTTGTTAGAGTAGAACAATGGGTTCCCCAAAAATAATAATGTCTCATTTATTTGTCTTTAATCTGCTCAAGAATCCTCTTTGACTATCCAGAATGCAATACATTAATCCTAAATGCAGCTTCACTTCCCCCAATGGCCCTACGAACGTGTCTCCCGCTGTGTGTCGTCAGCCTTTCACACCAATTTTGTCAGTTGTGTTCCCATCCGTTTCTGTGTAAGAGACCCACCTATTCTCACACCGTTTTTCCCCACTTTCCTACCCCTCACTCTGAGCATCCTTGTTCTTCTTCCCTTCAATCAATGCCCTTCATTTATTCAACCATTCATTACAAAAAAAGTTATCACTGCATGCCTACGTGCTCCCAGGCAACCTGTTGGTTGTAGACTCCTAGTAATGAATGCAGCATGATTCGCTTTCTCAATTTTGGTGGGAGGCAGATCTCTGTATCAATCAAGAAAACATTTAACCAGGGTCTTAGCCTTTGGGGAGGAGTGTGTCTAATGGAAGACTAAGAGTGTGCAGTGTGCAATCCAGTAGAGAGAGGAATATACATAAAGGCTTCATGACATTAAAAATAGGGCAATTTCAGAGAACTCAGAATGTTCACTGTAACAATAGCACAGAGGGCAAGGGAAGGCAGAGATGGGGATGAAGAGGTAGTCAAGGCCCAGACAGTAACGTCTTTATTGAAGCAAACTCTACATGCCCTAATCCCAATCTGAATATACAAAACTGCCAGTTTATATCGCTACCTCAACCCTCTGTTTTCTTGTAGCACCAGGTACATAAACTACATATGAAGATATGACATTGTGATCAAATTGTGTTTGCATTTTTGCTTTGTTTGTGTATAGTGTATATTTCCTCAATTATTTACAGTTGATACCAGACTAGCAGATTATATATATATATATTAAAAAAATCAGAGTTTGGCCAAATCAAATTGAACTGAACTGAAACAACCAACCAGTTCTGGAAAAAAAAAAAAAAAAAAGGAGGTATCATACAATCTGTTCCTTCATTTTGTTGATGGAATGGAAATATCTCAATCCAGAAACCTGGAATACCTACCTAATCCATTAAAATTGAAAGGCTGGGTTTGAACTTGGAAAAGACACACGGAGGCAACTCTACAGGTGGAAGGAGACTCAAGGCCTGATTGCTGTAAGTGATTGATGTATGAGTGAACATCTGAGAGTAAAATTAGAGGCTTGGGCTCCAAAGGAAAAGCATCTATCAGCAGAAGCTCTTATGCATTTTAACATGCAATCTGGAATGATTCGTTTCTTAGGTTTAATGTGGGAGGAGGCTGTCTCTTTAAGAGCACTGGGAACTGGAACATCATACAAGGCTCTTTGTGATGGGCCTTCTCGCTCAGTGCTACAGGCACAATAAATGCCCTTCAAAACAGCCAAGCTGTTATTAGAAGTCGTCTTAAATTGTATTCAAAACCAGTTTTCTCCTGCCCTCCTGGATGAAGGGCAAAACAGCCAGAATGAAAGCTGTTGAGATACACAATCCTATGGATTCTTAAAAACTGCCCACTTCCAGACCCAACATGCTGCTATTCTCAACATGAGGAAACTTGAACAGATTTGCCACTCTACTAAAATATACCCTTCGTAAGGATGAAAATAATGCCTTATTTTTTGTTAAATCAAAATTGCTCATGGTAAATTTAAAAAAAAAAGCAGTAATTTTTACCCTCTGCAAATTATCACAAATTAAATAGTAAGAAATTCAAAGCTTTTCAGATCAGTAATTGGAAGACCTATATAGGGAAGGGCAGAGGGAGAGAATCTGAAAGTAGACTTCCCACTGAGTGCAGAGCCTAACAGGAGGTTCGACTCCACAACCCATGAGATCATAACCTGAGCTGAAACCAAGGATCAGACACTGACCAAATGAGCCGCCCGTGCACCCTGGAAGGCTTATATGTTGAATTCACTACTCTGGTCTCATGACAGAGTTGAAACATAGGCAAGTAATCTTTAGATTGACCATTACCTTCAGAAAAGAAAAATAAAGTCCATAAAATATAATAACTTGCTCAAGTTAACATGGGTATATGTCATTATTGGAACTCCAAGTTAGCTTATAAAAAAGATTTATTTATTTCAGAGATAGAAGAGCATGAGCAGGGGCAGGGAGAGAGAGAGAGGGAGAGAAGTAGAGTCCCTGCCGAGTGTGGAGCCCAACATGGGGCTCAATCTCACAACCTTGAGATCATGACCTGAGCTGAAATCAAGAGTCCAATGCTTAATCAACAGAGCCACCCAGGTGCCCCATGGATTTCCATATTAGTTTTGTGTTTGCGTTTGTGTGTTTGAGTACGTATGTATATATCTATATCCACCACCTATAATTATGCTTTCTTTTACCCACTCATGCCAATTCCCAAAAAAGCAGTCTGAAACAATCTGATTTTTTTTTAAAGTGTGAAAATATTTTTACATAGAATGTCAGGTTTTGATGAAATAGGCAATAGCTTGACCCCAAATTATGGGATCATTTACTCCACCAGTTGGCATAGGCTTTACGGGGATGATATCAATCTTTGTCCCTAATAACGACATCTAGCAGGAAGATAGTTTTAACCTCTTTTTTTTCCTTTCTGATAAGAAAAAAAAATGTGGTTTAGACAGTTTAAATGGTTTTGCTAAGGCTACAGGCTGGTATATGGCAAAGACATGTGGAAACCCTACCCTACGTGCTTAACCACAGAACTCCCACATAGTAATCAATATGAGCAACAAGATGCGAAAGGTGCCTTAACAGAGGAAACAGTGGGATCTATGGTACTTGGAATGGATCCAGCCTGACATTCAAGAGAGGCTTGCTTGAGGAGAGGATTCTAGGAAGTCAAGGGAAGGTATGTTATAAATAGGGGAGTTAAGTTCCCTTGTGTGGTCTATAAGGATCATTCCATATGGCCTTGGAAGTTACAGTTGGAGAGGCATATGAAATTGAAGGATTTATTATACTCACAAATCCTAGGAGAGGGGGAGGCATGACACTCCACACAGGGGGCCATAGTGGAGGAGCAGAGCACCAAGGAAGCAGGATTAACCAAGCACATGGCTAACCCCAAGCAAGGGCCTTTATGGGAGATGAGAGGAGGATACACACGTCCAAGGCATGGGGGGATTTCACCGGTTTTTTGAGTGCCACTGGGCCATAGTCAAGGGAGGGCAAGAAGGAAATTTGTGGGAGGGGCCAGTCTTATCACACTGGTGCACCTAGGCCGCTGGGGCATGATTCTCACATCCTGTTTGTGGGGACGTTGCATCAGGAAAATATGAATTTTAAAAATGTATAACATAGAAGGATTTTTCCAGAAGAGAGGCTTGTGCATCGAAACAGAGATGCAGGAGAGAAAAGTGAATTTGAGAAATTTAAAAGCGTTCCTTGTGGTGAGAGTATAGCTGTTGGTAATTCAGGGTAATGCAACAGAAACTGGGATGAAAGGTAGGCGGAGGCCAAATTATGAAGAACTAAGATTTCGATTTTCTTACAAAGTCTATGAAGGTTAGTGAATAGCTCTAAACAGGTGTGTTGCACCTGCCTGTGATTTGGGAAGATCATGGCAGCAGCACCGTGGAGGGTGGAGTGGAGGGGTGAGGATGAGCAGAGTCATTATCACTAATCACCACCCAGTAGGACTTGTCCGCTCCACTTGCATGGGGGCCCAGGTCAGCTGGTGGGGTTGTGCGGAGACACCTGACAGCCTGATAGCTGTGGCAAATACTTTGGCCAGATCTGTGGTGCCACAGTCCATTTATTTTTCATTTTTAGACATTCCCAGGAGACTGGCTTAACACTGGGGAAATCTGACTCAACACAAAATATTCTGTCAAATTTATTTTTCACTTGGGTTTACAAGAAATTGAGTTAGTAAGCAAGATGCCATGGATTATGGATTGCAATTTGAATTTGAACAGAAAACAGATTCTTTTTTTTTTTTTTTTTGGTAAATGTTACTTATCCTTGCAATGGAATATATCAAATTTCAAATAACAAATAATATTTTGTTGCAGTCTCTCTCCTTGGCAATGTTGTGGTCTCTCTATTTTTCATCACTATAATTAGTCTTTCATCTTAAACACAGTGATAATTCGTTGCATGATATTCAGTCAGAAGTTTTGTTGTTGTTGATAAGTTGAAGCTTATCATAAGGAAAAAACAGGGGAAGGTCTAATTTGCCAGAAGAGAACAGAATATAAAAATAACATTATCCATTCAGTTGGATTGAAATCTTGGCAGCTGCTCTTCAAAATGTTGCTGACATGGTTTATATTATATTAAAATTCAGAATTACTGCATTTTCATCAGTTTCTCTGTCTGCAGCTGGCATATCATGTTGTCAGCATCTTGAGATTTACAAGACTGTGTACATTGTAGGAATGTTCCTTTAAATGGACATTTTCATAAGCATGTTTGCTAATTGATATGCTATGGTGTCTTAAAGTGTAAACATATGTTACGAAAGTCGTACTGCCCTAAAGTGTAAGCGGAATACACAAGTTGGGGTTTCTTCCATTTTCATCAGGTTTGCTTAAAAGCAAAAGAATTCTGGGAAGATTTTTAGCATATCTTTTAATTCTTAAAGGCATTGGTTATTTCAAAGAGGAAAGTTGTTAAAAGATAAACTTGGAATGACGGATGCATCCAAAAATCTAAATTATTTTAAAATGGGTTTACAGAATTTGTGATACTCAGAAAAAAAAAAAAATGTTACCAAATAAAACATTTGCAATCTGCAATAGTGTAATAATATATGGTGCCATTTTAATAGAATTATTAGTCCCACATTAAATACATAAACTGCTACTAATAGCATAATAATTATAGTTTGGAGAACATTGAATTCTAATAGATTGTGGGGTTCTTTTTCTGTGCATAATTCAGAGTTCTTTGGAAACTATAATCAATTCTAAGAACTCGACAACTTCAGAAGGCTTTCGATAATGTTAAAATATGTATGCTTACACGTGGATCCTGCAGATATTTATAAGCACTTATGTGGTTATGATGATAAAACTAAATTAACATATTCATATTGACTTTAGAGGATCCTTAAAAATTGGATTTGAGGCTAAATAAGGCTGAATGTCTTTGTAGATTGAAAGTGCTTGAAGGAACCTTGTACCTGAAGAGCACAGCAGATGAATTTTTGGATTTGGAAAATAATAGTTCTGACTTTTCAGAATGTCCACTTAGAATGCACACGTGAAAGATCTAGAAACACTGACGAAGTGCAAACCGTGTTCCCCGGAAAGGAGGTCTTGCATGGACAGAGCCAGAATGTGCAGAGCCAGGATTCGAGCAGGAGACTAAGTGATGCTCTACTCTTATGTCAAAACCGTCTGCCTCTTATCTTAAAAAACACACACACTCACACACACACACACGCTAATGGTGGCTTTTTGCACAATTGCCTAAGGACATGATATTAAATTAGCTTCTTTATTTATTATTTAAACCAGCAACTGCCTAATCTCTCATTATGACTTCAGAAGGAGCCCATTAATATTTCTACCACTGGTAAGCAGAACTAGTGGGATGAACTGGAGAAGCCAGGTGCACATCTCCGATAGCTCCAAGTCCATTTTGCCATGAATACAAAATGAGTCTGTGGAATCAAGATGTTGATTGAAACTTTGCAATAGCTAAAATTTCCTTTTTTTTTTTTTTTTACCTCCCCTCAGCGAAACTGCAGTAATTGCATTTCAATAGAATTGATATCATTAATTTATAATTATTACTTTCTTTAGTTGGAAAATATGAATGTGAAAGTTTTGGCCAAAGCGCAGTCTCAGGAGGGAAATTAGAACTCTCAGTAATCAATAGCGGTGGGGCCCTCGGAGTCTCTCCTCGGTTTTCATTAGCTGGAAGGAGAGCACACTTAAAGAAATGCTAACAAGTATCGATGTTTAAATTTGATTTATCAATGCTATTTAAATGTATATCTGCACTGTGCCGAGTTTATTTTTCTACATTAAAGATTATTCAGTGATATCTCCTGGGTTAAGACAACTTCTAAACAAGATAAAGCACCCTGTGAATTAATTTATTTCAGAGAAACAAGAAAACGTAATTTGTGTCTTCTTTTCATTAAATTATCCTTTAGTATATTGATTTAACGGGAACCAAAAACTTATTTAGCCGAGGAAACAGAACGTAGACACAGCACCCTGTCACTTGGTACTCTTTTCCACCAAGGGAAGAATGCAGGTGTCTGTGAGCCTGTGTGCGTGTGCGCGTGCACCCCTGAGAGCCTTTCTCCGTGTGTTCAGGGCATTACAGGTGCTGTCTTTTAAGAGGAAAACACCGTTCAGGTCCCTTCAGAAAGGACAAAACAAGCACAATCCCTTAATGCCTGCACATGACTCCACAATCTCGACTGTACTCTGCATAGACAATGCGATTACTGTGATGATGCCATCAACTCAAATAATACAGATGAAGTCACCGTTTGCGAGTCACAGGTGTGCAGACACCCCAAGGGACCACCTGAGCAACAAAGAATGGCAATCTTTCCGACCCTTTATCATTTTTTTTAAATTTTTATTTATTTATGATAGTCACACAGAGAGAGAGAGAGAGGCAGAGACACAGGCAGAGGGAGAAGCAGGCTCCATGCACCGGGAGCCCGACGTGGGATTCGATCCCGGGTCTCCAGGATCGCGCCCTGGGCCATTTAGATAAATGGCTCAGCACACGGTGAGAGAATTTCATCCGAGCCCAACTTAACATACATGGTAAGAAGCACCGTTTCTTTTGTCTGGCTGTGCGCACGAAGACTTTAGTAACCTGTTGGCTTCATCTGGGCCAAAAAGATGTAAACTGCTATTTATTCGGGGAATGTTCAGTCTTGTGAACCTGAATAGGTGAGCAATTATTAAATTTGGTCTCTTAAGGGCACTTAAATTCTGATAGGAGCGCAGAGACTGAGCTTGTATAAGCTATCATTACGTGCTGAAAAACTAACCTCTGTAATTAACTCGCAATATTGTACGTAGGGCTCCAGTTACGGCGAAATCCAATTTTCCATAGTATACACACCAGGCAGCTTTGCTGAATATTAGATTTTAATGAGATTTATGACCTTATTCATAATTTAATCTTTAAGTTAGGAGAGTTTTGGTTAAAGTTCAAAGCAGTATCTTGAAGCATGAAAATAAAATCTACACCAAGCCTGGCCTGGTACACTTTAGAAGGAATTCTGAAACCCAGAAGGACTCATCTAGTCTCAGGGCAACCCGTGGAAACTCCCCTGGCTTTAACACAGGAGAAGGCCACGGTGACAGTACAGAGGCGGGCCACGTGCGTCCTCGATTTCGGGACAAGCATTTTTGACTCTGCCCCTCTCGTTGGTTATCTGGCAGCTTTAGTTTATGGCAAAATCTAGTCCAGCACACCTGAAGTTTCGGTGTGCTCAGAACTCACCCGGGAGTCTTGTCAAAATCCAGACTGTAGCTCACTGGATCTGGATGTGGTCGGAGACTCACGGTCTGAATTCCTAGTGAGTGATGCAGGCGTTGCCCAACCCAGGACCACGCTCTGAACAGCACAGGTCTCCACTCTGCTGGAGACTGCTCATATTTTTCCCCCTTCTCATCTTTCAGATGAAGAAAATGAGGCTCGAAGATGGGAAATGTATCTCCTGAGAACAGTGATTCTTAAGCAGTGATGATGATCGGAATCACCTGAGGAATCTGTAGACATGAAGGAACCTGGGCCCCACCCTAGGCCAGTTGAGCCAGAACCCTGGGACACTGGTGCTTTTGCAAGTCCTCTTCTGCAGCCCTGCTAGGTCTTACGGTCCATTAGCAGAAGGGCCGAGTGTAGCCGAGCCTGGCTGACTGGCAGACGAGCTGATTGATTCATTGACTGATTTCTGCTTACACTGAGTTGAGCTGGGCCCCAGATGCTACTGAATCCCTTCAGCACACACAGCCCTCTACTAGTCAGGTCCAATAGTAAATGTTCCCAACCAGGAAGGCCTCCCCTGGCCATGACACCTAAAGGGCTCCTCCTGTCTCATCTGGCCACCACATCTCCCTGCCTTTTTTTCTCTTTTTTTTTTCTTCCTTCAAATGCATTATCACTAATGGGAACTGGGTGATTTTATCTGTTTCTTTCCATTAGAATGCAACTTCCACGAAAGCAGAGACTTTGCTTTTCCTGTAACTTCCATGTCCTCCCCTTTGTAAGCCCAGAGTAAAATAAATTTAAGGGAAAATAAGACAGCTTAGTAGCTGCGAGCATGCACTTTGAATACAGGTAAACTGGCCGTGTTTCCCTGAACATGTGACTCCCGTTCCACGAAGGCTTAATCTCCTCCTGGGGAAAGAGAGAGAAGCATCTGCTTCATAGACTTTTTGTGATATTAAATGGGATGATTCACGCCCGGTACTTAACCTTGTGTCTGACATGGAGAAAACAATCAGTAAACAACATGATTACAATATGATTTAATGACCAAAAAAAAAAAAATTGCTGGGAGTTAGATGTTATGATTGTCATTTAACAAGTGGGGAAATAGACACATTAAGGAGAGCTCATTTGCCCAAGATCACACTGTGGTTTCTGAGAAGGCTGGTCTAGAATCTAAATGCTCATATGCCCCCCTCAGTGCCCGTCACCCATTGTTATTCTGTATGTTGGCAAACTGAACACCAATAAAAAATAAATTATTAAAAAATAAAAAAATAAATGTTCATATGCTCAAAGCTTTGTGAAAGACCCTTTCCCATTTGTTGTCAGGTGGAACAGCTACCTTTAACTCCTAACCCAGTGCTCTTTAGATATACCACTGTGCAGCCTGATCGGTGGTACCAGACACAGCTCTTCTCCGGGGACGCTCATCAGGGAATTCATCAGCATGTGCCCAATTCCAGGACTTAGTGGCGAAGCCAAGGGTTTGAATGTGCCAGCAACACTACTGGCTGCCATGTGTTCCCCTCCTGCCATGTATCAAGTGCCCATTCATCCTCACAGAACCTCTGTGATATAAGCACAGCCACTCCCAATGTATAGATGAAGATCTTAGATGTCAGGGGAGGGAGGTGAAGCAGCCAGGTTACCACAGCTTCCAAGACCAGAAGTAGGACTGGAACTCACAGCTGTGAAGAGTAACAATGATCGGTGGAATCGGGATGGGATTATTACCTTTCGTGGGTGGCCAGTGGTCCCCTCTTTCTGAGATTGCAAACATAGTGGAATGACTTTTTTATTTTTTTCCTTGTACTTTGAGGTCCTCCCACTTTCTGTGAAGGAGCTTGGCTCACAACGAAAATCTTATAAAATATAATTGTTTCCTAAATAGAAAGCAAGGAAGGGGAGGAGCTGAGGATTATCTGTGAGAGCCCATCTGTGTGTGCGTGTGTGTGTGTACACGGAGTTCACACCAGTGTCGGCCCCCGAAGACAGACAACGTAGAAGACGGACTTCTCAGGCTTGAGAATCACCCCCTTTGACTCAGGTTAAGGAGTGAGATTTAACTGAACTGTGTCTGCTGTAAAGATGAACAGACGCGTGCTGCAGCTGAGGGGGGACCAGAGGGAAGTACGTCCAGTGTCCTGAGGCTCTTTGGGAAGGTCTGACAGGGGAAGAGACATTTCAGCTGCCTTTGAAGTCTGCAGTAGGCAAAACTCATTTTCAGGGTATCTGTGTTAGGAAAAAAAAAAAAAAAACAACATGTGCAAAATCATGGACTATGAAAGAGTCTGGCGTGTTTGGGGAATGGTAAGAAATAGTCTGTGGCTCGAGCAGAGGGTACGTGGGGGGCGTGCATAAAAATGAAAGAAAATTTAGAATTTTATCAATAGCATACTTTTTTAAGTTAAAAATAATTCCCACTGCAAACTCGTAAGTGAGATGCTTTCTCCCCTTTCCTCCTGCCATTGAACAGCAGGAAGGCACCACAGGAAATATGTTTCCAGTTCTGCATGCATAGGTTAACGGAACTCCAGTTTTGAGAGCTGCTAATATGGCAACATTTTATAATGTCTTAAAAGATTTTTTTAAATTTATTTTTCATATGTAAGGGATTGACATTTTCCCCTTTTCTTTGCTTTCTGCTTGCTACTCTGTAAGTATTTACCCAGGCTCGCTTACAGGTTCGAAGAATCAGTTTACATATGTCCAAGAAAGAATACAAAGATTTGTTAAGTTCCTGAAGGAGAACATAATAAAAATCCCACCTTCCTCCCAGAAGTTGAGAAAGTCTGCAGCTTGCAGAGGGCTGAGATTTCTAGTGTGCCCAAGGGGCCCCCTCACTCTACCCCGAAACCAGAGTAGGCCCCTGATGCATCCTATTCCTGAAATAAGCCTGACGTGTAACAGGATGTCCCTTCTCCCCTGTGGCTGGGTTCTGCACTGAGTCCTGCTGCTATGCCAGAGCAATGTGGGGGTTTGGGGGTAAGCCGCATTGTTTTCTCCAACCTAAAATAATTTTCTTTAGTATCAGAAATATTAAGATTTTATTTTATTTTTTATTTTATTTTTTATTTTTTTCATGATAGACATAGAAAGAGAGAGAGAGAGGCAGAGACACAGGCAGAGGGAGAAGCAGGCTCCATGCAGGGAGCCTGACGTTGGACTCAATCCCGGGACTCCAGGATCATGCCCTGGGCCAAAGGCAGGCGCTAAACTGCTGAGCCACCCAGGGATCCTCAGAAATATTAAGATTTTAATACGCTGTTTTTTACTGAGTGACTTCAAGAAGCCGGGTTAACCACTCTGGACTGTGACTTCATTTTCTACCTTAAATTAGGATATGATTATATTTCTTGCAAGATAGCTGATAGAGGTAGATCAATAGATCCGTCAATCTGACTACTATGGTCTAATATGCAGTACAAGTCAAAGAATAAGGTACATGATTAAAGGTAATATGAGGAAAATATATGGATAATCATGAGAGGGAAGGGGGAGGGTGCAATGGTAAAGAAGGAAAAGAGATGGATAAAAAGATCAGTATTTATTAATGTACTAGGACATGAACTTATACTTTGATGAATCACTGTATAAACTGGACTTCTGTCTTGGTTTCAGAGTCTGCGGAGCCCCCAAGAGTCCTGTCCTGAAAACCAGAATGTGCACATCGCCCTCCCCCTGCCCCCTGCCAACAACCCATTCTCTTCTTCTCAAGAGTCAGACTCCCACCGCTGGGCCCGTAAATACTGGTTGGACAATATAGATCCTCTTCACAAAGGCTTCTGAAAGGCATAAATCACTTATCAAACCACTTTTTTTTTTATGTTAGGTATTATTTTAAGCCTATCATACATAGAAATGAATCATCCAAATGTTGCAACAAATTTGCAATCTACCCAACATATGAGCCAAACAAAGGGGACTCCTTTGGTGTGCAAATCTATCACACCAAGGAAGTTAACATCCTTTCGTTTTATGGATCCTTCCATTTCCTTTCTGCACTTTTTTTCTGGTACTGAATGTTATGTCTTTTAAAATAATCATACAGGGCAGCCCAGGTGGCTCAGTGGTTTAGCGTCGCCTTCACCCCAGGGTGTGATCCTGGAGACCCGGGATTGAGTCTGACGTTGTGCTCCCTGCATGGAGCCTGCTTCTCCCTCTGCCTGTGTCTTGGCCTCTCTCTCTCTCTCTGTGTCTTTCATAAATAAATAAAATCTTAAAAAAAATAACATAATCATACATGCATAGGTAGCCATACATGCACACACACACATACATACATATGAAGATGTGCTAATTCTTTGCTGCATGCATTGCAAATATTTTTTTCTCATTTCAAACGATAGATTTGAGAAGGAAGGATATTAAGAGGTTTTCTAAAAGTTACAGGGTTGACAAATGAAGTGAAGTGATGAGTCTAGGAAGAGAAGTTCAAGGCAACGGACTAATGTACAGCCCTTGAGGTGCCCCCTTGCCGCCCACTGGCCAGCCTGATCTCAGGGCACCCTGTGCTGCCATAGCGTATTCTTTCAAACAGCATTGGAAAGGGGAATCATCCCTCTCAAAAATAAATACATGAAAGAGGCATTTATCTAATTTACGTCAACACAAGAAAATTTAAAACCCCTCACAGTAGTTTCAGGCACTACCTCAGCTTATGACGGATAATCAGTTTTACAGACCAGGGTTCTATGTGAGTATATTCATTTTGGGAGTGGGAAACACCGTGTCGACAACGACTTTACTCAAGCACCAAACTTCTGCTTTGAAGTTTTGTCTTGATTAATTTTGTTTTCAATTTTATTCATTTTACTCTTGGGCATTAGAGTAATGCATTTTCATTTTAGAAATCTTAGGAAAAAAAATCTTAGAAAGCAGATAATACACAAATATAAAAATACTTATAATACTGCCAGCCAGAACCATTCACTGTAAACCTTGTTTACATTTAGGATATATTCTGTTTCTTTTCATTTTTAACAAACAAAATACAATTCATAAAGACAAGCTGCAATAAATGCAAAACCATAAAACTCCTGAGGGCTCCCTACACTTTCATGGCCACAGCTAATGGGGCAGGCATGGTGGGAGAACGGGGAATAGATCATCCAATACAGCACACCATCCAGCCTAAACTGCTCAGTTTATTGTTCCCTGTCTGATCACTTCAACAGTTATGGAAATTTCTCTACCCCAAAGCTCCATTTCAGTATATTACATTATTGTTTGCCTGCTGAAGGAGTTGTCCTTTTCCAGCAATCTAAAATCATGATACACAGAGCTCAGATTGGTAGACAGATTTGGGGAGGCCCCAAAGTACCTTAACAGGAATGATGAGAATTATATCCCACCAGAGTGGGGTAGCGTTTAGAGATGACTGGTTTAGAAGCTGTTTGGTGACATCATCCATCCACGGGCCAAGGAAATGGTCTTAAGCCAAATGGAGCCCACACGAAATGGCTGCTCAATATTGGAAAAGTAAAATAAATAAAGCTGAATCCACTCAGCAAGGGATAGAGATGACAAGACCATATGATTAGATTCCTTCCTGTGTTCATAACTGCAAGTTCTTGGAAAACAGAGATCCTTTTAACGTTTTTCTTGGGAATTTGTCACAAGCATCCCTTCCCAGATATACTTGTCCAGGCCGCTTGGGTAGCTTTCAGTTGTCCTGCATAATAGTCTGGACCTTTTCTCAGGCAATACAGAAAAAGGGAGACACCGGCCCTCTGATGCTGTATTTAGTTCTGAACCACCATCCCTGTATGATTTCTTTCATCCCATTCTCTCCTGCTTCTCAGTAAATCCTGCGACTGGCCTAAAAGGAAGATATCTAGCACACCACCTTCCAACGTGGTGTTTAGAATGTCTCTCTGCAAATGTTAGATACCTCTTTATCCATAACCTAGGCTTTCCTGTTACATCAGGTTTTCTAGGGGATATATACATACATATCACACAGACACACACACAGACACACACACTACCTTATTCTCTTCAGTCTTGGGACTTCTGATATCTTGACCCCAGCACCATGGACAGCACCCCCCAGTGACCACACAGTTTCTGGCAATAACAACCAGACATGAATATTCATGTCACAGAAACGTAAGGATATATATAGTAATGAACTACAGATACATTTGGCTGCAATACCAACTCTCTTTAAATTCTTAATAAGTTATATGTAGTAACAGCAAATTTGTTAGAATAATTCACAAATGTGCCAACAGAGGAGAAAAATAAAATTCTGTTAACTATTAGCAAGATCATTGGATGCATTCACATCTGATAGCTGGGCTGAGCTATATAACAGTCACAAAGAGAGCATAAATTAATTACCTATCTTTTTGCATATTAGACTTAATAAGGTATATGCAGAGACTCATGCTGAAAATCCCCGCTTCTCACAATTCATAGAAAGAGTGATTATCACCCAAGAAGACATCACAAGAGAGGTAATTTTATAAGGGTAGAACTAGCTATAATGAGACGGAGACCCCCTCTATCAATCGGAGCATCTACTCCTAGCAGTGGTTTTCTTAGACTTGAGGATCCTCATTATTTTTATAGAAATCATCATTGTTTGCACAACTTTTACAGAAGAAACAAATAAACTTTGAGATTCCTTTGGAGTTTATGGTGCAAAGAAGCAGGATGTGAAAGTTGTGTGTGTTTGTTTGCAAGGGATGAAACTCGCATTATGTAGGTGCTACTGACAAAGTATTTTGGAAGTGGGAAGTGTCACAAATAAGTAAAACTAAGAGGAAATCAAGACAAGAAATATGAAAAAAAAAGTTGCAAACAGGTCCATGTATTTTATTTGTCCATAAGTAAGACCCATAACAAATAATAACATACTTAATCAGGATAAGAATGTTCAAAGCAAAAAAAAAAAAAAAGAAAAAAAGTTCAAAGCAGATGGCTATAGATTGTAATTTAAAGATTTTGATTTTTTTTTCAATTTTTCAAAAAAGATTTATTTATTTGAGAGAGAGAGAGAGAGAGAGAGAGCACATGTGAGCAAGGGAAGAGACAGAGGGAAAGCAAGAAAGAGAATCCTCGAGCAGACTCCCTCCTGAACTAGGAACCTGATGACAAGGGTCTCAATCCTAGGACCCTGAGATCATGACCTGAGCCAAAATCAAGAGTCAGATGTTAACTGACTGAGCCACCCAGGTGCCCAGATTTTTCTCAGTTTTTTAATTGAGATGGGAATAAAAACTTGACTTAAACTTAAAATACTGTTATCCGAAATGCAAGGTTTTGCCCTTTCTGGGCAATAGAAGGTTGTAGAGATTACAAAGTAGGAAAGAACTTGAGGAATACGCTTCTTCAACAGTTCAAAGTCCAAGTCTTTGATCACACATCAACAGATAATAGTGGTTGGGGGAAGTGAAAAAAGCACTCTTCCAGGAATGAAAAAATAGGGTACTAGGTTGGCTACATAATGTTGGGCTTTAAATTACTTATCTGAAGATAAAAATTGGACAACAAAACAGCTTTCCAGCGGTAGACAGATTCTTGAAAATTCTTTTTACCTTTCCGTCTCTCCTGTTACTTTGTAACAAGAGATTTTTATTTTATTTTCATGGCAAGACATCCCAAGAGCTGGTGGAGAGGTGTCAGAGAAAGCTAGACTTCACATATTAATTACGTCGTCCTGTGTCTCCTCCGAACCTAGTTCTCTGGCTTCCTTCTCACATGGAAAAATAGAGGGCCACCGGCCATCTTCTGTCTCATGCCAGGCATCCCTGGAGATGGCTCTCTCCACTATAGTCAGCTTAGGGAAAGTTTAGAGGATGGATAGCGCATGTCTTTACCTGCTACACTGGAGCTTCATCCCAAGGCAGCCAGGACTCAGGGTCTCAGAAAAAAAAAAAAAAAAAAAAAAAAAAAAACTATCCCATGAAAATTCATGTAGAAATGAAGTTAATATAACAAATGCAGCACATGAGACCGTTAGTACTAAATACTGGCTCTGATGAGGCATCAAAGAAATGAGTTTTAGCTCTTTCTGAGTGGACTTCTTTTCTTTTGGGCCTCAGTGTCACCAACTATAAAGTTAGGGACTTGGATTAGATAACCTGTAAAGGTGTCCCTACCTTTATATGCCCTGTGATCCCTCTATTGATTTTGATTTTTGTTTTTACAGATCTGATGATGTCTGATGTTTGACCATTCTATCCATTTGTTTCTTCAACTCCAATAACACACACTTTTCCATACCTCCTCCCCCCCACACTTATTCCAAGAAAGAAAGACTAAAGGCAAGAATTTTGCTAACTAGGAGTTAATTCTCAAAGTAAAGGAAGTCTGTAGTCTATATAAGAAGATGGACTCCTGGGGCAGCCCGGGTGGCTCAGCGGTTAAGCTTCTGCCTTCAGTCCAGGGCCTGATCCTGGAGACCTGGAATTGAGTCCCACGTCGGTCTCCCTGCATGGAGCCTGCTTCCCCCTCTGCCTCTCTCTCTCTCTCTCATGAATAAATAAATAAAATCTTAAAAAAAAGGATGGTGAATTCCTGACTGTTTAATTATTTTAAGGCAAAAATGAGTTAAGAATAGTGCAATTCTATAAGACAGAAGATCAAGAAATACCTAAAAATCTTCTAGAAGCATGTTTGTTGACTCTGTTGAGGCATACATGTATTATGAATACAATAATCTTGTAATGAATATTCACTTTGTGCCAGCCAAAGGGTATATATGTGTATTAGTTTATCTATCTATGCATAAATACCTAAGCTATAGAGCTCCAATCAGAGAGTGGTGTGCTGGATCTTATAACACTTCACTGGGCTGCAAAATGATAGGTAACAACTGAATTTATCAGGGTCTTCGGATCAATCACTAGTTTTTCTTAGCCCATTAGATTTTATGCACCCGACTACCAGGCATCATGCTAGGCAACGGGGTATGTAGCAATGAATAAAAGAAAAAGGGAGTAAGATAATCACAGAAGGCCTCCTTGAGGAGGCTTTAGGGAAGTGACTTCTTTAAAGGTGAAGAGAGGACATGCAGAACGAGAGGAAAAAAAGTCTGTGAAATGTGTTGGAGTATGACAGGCTGTGTATACACATGAGATCACATATGCATGAATGAAAACACAATGTCGTGGGAGGTAAGAGAAGAGCATTGCAAGTGGAGGTACAAAGTGTTGAGTCAGGTTAAGAAAAATCCAGAAAATGAAAGACCCAGACCAGTAGTGAAGAAGTTCAGAAACATGAAATTAATGGAAGTGCTTCCAGTTAAGCTTCTCTCTTATAACTAAATGAAATCCTGACTATTAGGTAGATAATTCTTGAGATATATGTATAATATATGTAGCACAGTTTTTATAGAAATAGTTTTCAAAGGAATGTACACAAATGCTTAAGGGTCCTGATATTACTACAAGGTGTCTTTGAGTTGATATTTATATTCATAATAATATTAAGTCATCATTCTCTTCTTTTTTTATCTTTTTATTTTTTATTATTTATTTATTTTTATTTGTATTTATTTTACTTATTTTATTTATTTATTGTATTTTTTAATTTATTTTATTTTTTATTTTTATTATTGTCTTGCCCTGATGGCACAAAAGAAATAAGGGGTAATACTACTGGAATGTTACCACAGACCCAGCTTTATTAGTGGCCAACGTAGCCTTTGTTACGATTCATCTAGAGTTTAAAAGATAAGTTTCTTCTAGGAAAAGCACTGGACATGGATCTCTAAAATATATTGTGTGATATACAAAACACTTCTACTGCATTCTGAAGTGTGATGACTGCCCCAAGGAAAAGTTCTTGTGTAATTAATTGTCTGTGAGCTGTGTTAGCCGTTTTCATCATGTTTTAACACTGTTTTTACTTGAAAGAGTGACTGACAAATTCCAAAGTTAGAAAGAACAAGACCACTCAGCTTCTGAGTCAAGTTTCAAGTTCAGAGGTCCCCAAGACCACCCAGAGGTTCAAAAATTTACTAGATGAACTCTAAGAACACACTGACCACTGTTATGCTCATGGTTACAGTTAAAGCCAAGGGGTAGCTGATTAAAATCAGCCAACAGAAGAGGCTTTATAGCAGGAAAAATCCACATGCAAAATTCCTCCCTGTGGAGTCATGAGCAGCATTCCTTTATGGCATCAATTTGCAGCAATATTAATGGAATATTTCTAACCAGGGAAACTTACCCTATCCTTGGTATCCAGTCTTTATTGGAGTTTGGTCACACAAACTTGGTTGACTAGTCACATGGATACTCAATCTCCAGCCCTCTGAAGGTCAAGCTTATGTGGTATGTCTCAAATTCTCCTAAATCACATTGTTTGTGTAGCCCAAAGCCCCAACCCTAAATCACACTGTTATTATCTGGTAGACTTTAAGGCCCCCAGGTAAACAAAGAGACTCACATAGACATGACATTCCAAGGACTTGGATTTTACCTCTAAGAACCTGAGGACATAGGTCAAATGTCTTTTGGGGCCAGGCTAAATTTTTTTCCAACACATTAAAAAAAAAAAAAAAAAAAAAAAAAAAAAACTATGGTAATTCTGACTTGGGTATTTGACAGATCTTTTCTCAAAAATAGGTAACACTCTCCTGTCACTTCAAGGAAAATAACTGACAGTATGAGTTACCAAATAAAAATACAAATTTCAAGCAAATGTTAGACTTTTGAAAATATGGATCTATTACCATGAGTGACAGTTTCCCAATATTGACTTTTCAGGAGAGACTAGTGATGATATTAATCAGTGTTCACTGATATGATTTTCAGGACCTGGGGACACCTGGGTGGCTCAGCAGTTGAATGTCTGCCTTTAGCCTAGGATGTGATCCTGGAGTCCCGGGTTCGAGTCTCGCATCAGGCTCCCTGCAGGGAGCCTGCTTCTCCCTCTGCCTGTGTCTCTGCCTCTGTCTCTCTCTCTCTCTCTGTGTGTCTCTCATGAATAAATAAATAAAATTTTAAAAAAAAGAACCTTATTTACAACTAACATTTAAGAAACTACCACTTATCAAGTTTTGGTATAGTATCAAAAAAGAATATCCATAATTATCTGATAAGTCTATTAAAATATTCTTCTCTTTTTTAGCACATTATC
The DNA here is from genome assembly GCF_011100685.1 of Canis lupus familiaris. Classification (NCBI taxonomy): domain Eukaryota; kingdom Metazoa; phylum Chordata; class Mammalia; order Carnivora; family Canidae; genus Canis; species Canis lupus. Next base: position 86,613,512 of record NC_049226.1, on the reverse strand, counting down.
AGTGTGAGGTTTGCATCTCTTCATATAATTCAACCAAAATAATATGCTATGCTTTACCAGATTGCATGCAAAAATAGAAATAAGAATTCAGCTCTATTCTTTTAAACCAAACGTTAAAGAGATTTGTTAAAATGTAAAAGCAGGGATGCCTGGATGGCTCAGTCTGTTGAGCCACCTACTATTAATTTCAGCTCAGGTCACGATCTCAGCATCATGAGATGGAGCCCTGTGTTGGGCTTTTAGTTCTGTGGGAAATCGGCTTGATGTTCTCTTTCTCCCTCTCCTTTTGCCCCTCCCCCAGCTAGCACGGGCATGTTTCCTCTCTCTCACTCTGTCTCTCATATACATAAATAAAGCTTTAAAAAGAAAACATAAAAGCATAATGCTCTTGTCAGCAATTTTCTTGCTTGAGAAAATAATTATTCATTCATTAATATAGGTCACTACATGAGCATGGAATTTAATATTTTTAAATGAATCAATAAATATCTTTTTAAATTTGTTTTAATTTTTTTTCATTTTAAATTTCCAATATGATAAATATCAATAGCTATCACCCACATAAAAATGTGTTTGCTTCCATAATTTTTAGAACACAAAGGTGTCCTGAGGCCAAATATTTGAGAATAGCTACTTTTTGAGCAATATTTTTCAAACTGAGCCTCATGATCCTTTAGTCACAATCATAAAAACTACTGTTCGTCGGCCAAATCTGAGTACCAGTCTGCTTTTGCAAATAAAGTTTTATTGGAACACAAACATGCCCAGTTATTCGCGTGGCTGCTTCCACACTACGAGGGCAGTTCCAGCAAAGTTGAGTAGTTCTGACAAAAATTAGTATGGCTTGCAAAACCAGTAATATTTACTCACTGGCCCTTTAAAGAACAATGTTTGCTAACTCTTGCTTCTGTGAGCCATGAAATTAATTTTGAGGGCTTGGACCAGCATTCTTACAAAATGGAGAAAAGAATTAAAAGAGAAAAGAAGTGAAACAAATAGAAGGGATAAGAAGGATATAACATGGTGGCAACTATTGTTTTTACAAAACATTTGTTGCTATGGAGAGTGTGTGTGTGTGTGTGTGTGTGCGCACGCGTGTGCGTTGGGTTCAGATAGAGAATATTTTCTAACTGTGGGTCATAGTCAAAAACTTGAATTCTGCTGATTTAATGAGCGAGCTAATGACAGTTAGGATTCTCAGAGATGCATTGTTAACAATGTAAACTGTTTCAAGTTCTCCGAGGCAGTATATGGCATATAAATCCAAAATAGATAAATTGACACATTTATATCAGTCTTACTGAAGATATTCATAGATATTTATGGCAAAAACAACTTCAACAGTTTTTATAGAATGTAAATTTCCCCCAACTTTACAGATTTGGTTATGCTTCATAGCCTGTTATTTTAAGAACTCCACAGTTAATGTCATTTTCTCTGCACATGTCATTGCAGATATGAAGTTTGTTTCTTAACCTGAAATTGGTCTTTTTTTGTGGTGTGTTATACTCTTATTGTTAATATGCAAATGACTTCAGAATGTGAATGCCTCTAAAATCATTGATCGATGTTTACCAGGCACACTTTATATGCACAGCCCATGAGCACATAGTATCATGGATTTTTACAAACTGAACATACTCATGTAACCAGATAGAGTACGGATTTTTTACACTGCACATTGGAACACGTTAGAACTGAATTATTTATTGAGACTGTTCATTTATTGAGCATGTTGTTAGGCATTTTGAGACATAAAAACATGAACAGGATTCTTCTCTTGTCATCAAAGAGTTTACAATTCAGATGAAAACTCAGATATAAATAGTTGTGTGTATGTGTGTGCACGTGTGTGTGTCCATCATACATTGTAGGCTTGAAATCTCACTTCGGATCGAAAGAGAACATGCTTTGGGTTCAGAGGTCTAGACTGAAATTGCTCCTCGAGTATGTACGTCCTGTGAGGCCTTCTAATGTGTGTGGCGCAGAGCTGCTAGACCCTGTGCTGGGGACTGAGCATCCTCCCAACATCCATATGCGGAAACATAACCCCCACTGAGATTGCATTAGGAAGTGGGACCTTCAGGAGATGATTATCACGAGGACAGAGCTTCATGAATGGGATTCTAGTGCTCACATAAAGGAGACCTCAGGGACCAACCCTGTGCCTTCGGTTATGCGAGGACACAGCAGGCAGATAGCCGTCTAGGAACGAGGAGGTGGGTCCTCACCAGACACCTTTTCTGCTAATGTCTTGCTCTTGCACATCCCAGCCTCCAGAACTATAAGGACTAAATTTATGTTGCTTACAAGCCACGTCCTCTATGATACTCTGTTAGAGCAGCCTGAATGGACTAAGACGTCCTGGGTGCTAAATAAAAATATCCTCAAACCGAAGAAACTAGCAGCAGCATAAGAAACCCAGGTTTTGTGGCTGTTCTGGCGGGGTCCTGCCTTGGAGGAGGCACTCTGCAGCGATATGGACAGGCCCAGGGACAACCTCAGCGAACAGGTCTGGTAAAAACAATGTCAGGCAACAGGACTGTGGGGCTGAAACAATAGCCAAGGAACAAAGATAGAAGCACTTGGTTAGGTAGCATCTTTCCAAATTTTAAGATGGAGTTTTGAGGAGAAGCATTTGAAACTTGCAATTACCCAAGTTACTGTGTAAACTTCTTCTTTCTCTCCTCTTCCTAGAGCGCCAGGGTTATGTTTTCCCAAACCATTCATGTGGCTACACATAACAAGTCTTCTCTGCCATAGTTGCTAGCCCCTTCTTTGTCATGTCCACAATCAGGAAGAGAGCAGCTTTCTTTGAATATGTGTCTTTTCAAAATCAAGAAGATCAATCCAGAGCAAAATGACCGTGTTGCGTCGTATTAAGTTGTATTGCATTGCGCTATGTTGTAGTGCATCGCATTATGTTTTTCGTGGTGGTGTTCGGATGGTCAATTGCTGTAAGTATTGAGCTAGTGCGTTGCCAATAGACTCCCAGTCAAATAGAGGTAAAACCCCCCAATTATATACGTATAATACCAACATCCCTCATCGCTCCCTCACCAATGGTTGCCATCAATAATGGATCAAAATGCCCTTTCTCTCTGAGCCTAAAGAGACCTCAGGACACTCATGACTGCATTGATCCAGGCAGTTTCTACCAATTGATGAGCATTGGCACATGGGGGGTTTTGTGTTTTCTATACGACTTTATACCTGTAGAGACTCACACAAGCTTTTCTTTATTTATTTGGTTAGTTGGTTGGTTGAAGTAGACTCCATGTCAGGTATGGAGCTCATTTTGGGCTTGAACTCATGACTCAGATCAAGTTGGCCACTCAACCAACTGAGCCAACCAGGCACCTCAAGCCTAGCTTTTAAAATACAGCTTTCACTATATGATTCTGACATTACAAATGATTTCCTTCTTCAAAGTTCTCTCATGGAGATGCCTGGGTGGCTCAGCGGTTGAGCATCTGCCTTTGGCCCAGGGCATGATCCCAGAGTCCCAGGATCGAGTCCCTCATCGGACTCCCTGCATGGAGCCTGCTTCTCCCTCTGCCTATCTCTCTGACTCTCTCTGTGTGTCTCTCATGGATAAATAAATAAAATCTTCAAAAAAAAAAAAAAAAGTTCTATCATGTTTTTTGGTTGTCACTGCAAATTTGACTACTTATTCTGTAAACTTGGGCCAAATCCAAGTTCTTGTACAAAATCCTACCATCATAATAGACATGTTCAGTTGCCTAATCACTCACCATTACTATCTTCTTTCTTGAAAAGAGAAAGAGTTCAAGAAAGTGAAATACTAAGGTTAACTTTCCATTTTCCCTCATAAATATGAGAGAAGCCACAGGACACAGTCTTGGCCAATGATATGTAAAGAGAAATCCGTGAGGGTTTATGGAAAACCATCTTCTTTTCCTAAAACATCCCCTCACTGTTTTTAGCTTAGAACATCAACCATAACAGTCATATTATGACTATGTGAAGCACAAACACAAGGGAAGTCCAAGAGAGTCAGAATTGCCAGCCTGTACGTCAATAAACCACTCAGCTGCTGTCAGCAGTCATCTACCAACAGACTTCTTGTTAAATCACACACAAATCACTTTTGGTTTAAATCATTTTAAGAAAAACTTACTGTTACTTTGAAAATGCTCCTAATCAAATCATGGCTTGACCCTTGGTTATTGCTATCAATTGCATTCCAAATTATGCAATTAAACAGTCAATTCCTTTATGTTTAAGTAGAAAAAGAAAGAAAAAGGAAAATAACTGGCGAGTTAAAAAAAAAAATTAAGTAGGACATGCGTGCAATTATTTTCCACAGGACCCTCAGAGTAACTCAGGAAGCTGCAGGTCTCTACCTTATGAGAGGTCTTCCCATGGGGACATCAATTAAATGATCTGACCCTTGGTTTCTCTTCTGGAATGCAGGAATGCAAATGACAACAGTAACAAGGTGCCTGAGCCTATGGGATCGGTACCCTCCACTTTTCGAGAGTTTGAGTTGTCCCACTTCACTTTGCCAAAGGCCTGCTTTTGCTAGCCAGAAGACTCCCCAAGGGGATTTCCAGCCTTAGGACGAAAGGCAAAGGCGAACAGTGTTCAGTGTTGGGACTGCGGTGGGCACCTCCAGCAGGGAGAGCGCCTCCCAGCTCCTCACCCAGGAATCACACTCAGCCTCTTACCATCTCAGGGTCAGACTGCTATTCCTTTGAACCATGTCTGTGAGCATCTGTGCTTTATGTTGATTGATTTTGTGCATCCCTTAGGAAGATGCGTCCTGAGATATCAGGAAAGTCTAAGAGAGGCTATTTTTTGGGTCTGGGAATGCTAAAAAAAAAAAAAAAAAAAAAATGTTACCTATAAATTAATGGTAGTCGCTTGTTCACTTTACACTATTTTAGCTTATGAGGGGTTTCACGGGAATACCCTGCCTTTGGAGAGCAGGGAAAACCGTACACAGGAGATGTCCAGAAAGCACTGTTGGCACGACTCCTGCGTTGTCTGACACAAGACTTGGCACAGGTGCTTAATGGACTTCTATATTTGATTAAACCCAAGAGAGCTCAAAAGGCTGAAATGATAATAAGTGTGCACAAAGACTACACACCTCTTTCTATTAAATTCTACTCTTTTTTTTTTTTTCTATCTCAACTGGGAATTACTTCATATGCTACAAAATGAATCTTTCACTCAAAGGAAAAATGGAAAGCGGTGATATGTTCATCAATTTGCTGGTTTGAGGGTTTAGGGTTTTTTGTTTGTTTTTGATTCTGCATTAGCTACATGGCATCAATATCACTTTTTTCCTGGAGGGACAGATCTTACAAATCACTTCTCAGTTTTGAGCAAATATCGTAGTGAACAATGCTGCTGGGAAGAATCTTGCCTCAAGGGACTACTTATTGTCAACTAGCTTTCAGAGTAGCTGAAATAACATTGTTTTGCTCAACTAATATCAGCTTTAGCATCATGTTTTTTGAAAGCATAGATGTAAACACAGTAGAGCAAGGATGTCATCTTCTTTTCTTCCTTTCTTTTTTTTTTAACTTCATGAACCTCCCCATGCACGTATGCCCACCCACCCATACCTTCATACAAGTCTGAAGCGTGAGCCCATGTTGCTGAAGTATTTTAATTTTTTTCTTCACCTCTCTTCCTTTTGTCCTACATAAAAATAAAAGCAGTGACAGAAAATAGTGTGTATATATAGATATGCGTGTGTGCATGTGTGTGTATTACTTATGCAGATATACACATGCATGTGTATTATATACATACATGTGCGCATATTTGTGTGTGCATGCATATGCACATTTATGTGATTTTACATCATTAGCACTAAAAGTAAATATAAATGAAGAAGGTGAAGATTAGACTTTTCGTGACAAGTAATAATTATGTTTTGTTTGATTTTGAGCATCTATAACTAGTCAGACAACAGCAGTAAGTGTGATAGCTTATTAAATTCTCAGCAATACTTTGAGTGGAACATGTTTAACCTAATTTTACAAAAGAGAAAAAATGGTTGATGAAAGTTACTCCAAAAATTACAAAGCGGATAAACAGCATGTTTCAAATTTGAATCCGGGTCTATCTATTATCATTTACCTGCAGTTTTAAATCATTATTACTATTCACTTGCTAATTCATTTCTTCAGGGTAGCTGTTGAACAAATATATAGAGTTTCTATTGAAAACTCAAATTAACTCGGTCAATCCTGACTTTGAAGCAAAGTAGCACAATTTATATATAAAATGATGCTCCTAAGTTACCTTCCCTATACCTTACCTTGGCTAAGAGATAACTCCAAAAATAGATGACCACTGCTTAGTAGAACTCCTTATTTGGCCTTTTGGATTTGCATAAGCAGGTACAATGATGACTCCAAGACTAAGTTTGTTTTCACTCTTACCTTTTTTTTATTTTATTTAAATCCAATTAATTAACTAACATATAATACATTATTTGTTTCAAAGTAGAGGTCAGTGATCCATCAGTCTTATATAATACTCAGTGCTCATTATATCACATGCCCTCCTTAATGCCCATCACCCAGTTACCCCGTCCCCTCACCCCCTCCAGTGACCCTCAGTTTGTTTCCTATGATTAAGTCTCAACGTTTGTCTCCCTCTCTAATTTCATCTTGTTTTATTTTTTCCTCTCTTCCCCTATGATCCTCTGTTTTGTTTATCAAATTCCACATATGAGTGAGATCATGTGATAATTGTATTTCTCTGCTTGACTTACTTCACTTAGCATAATATCCTCCAGTTCTATCCACATCTTTGTAAATGGCAAGATTTCTTTCTGTCTTTTTCTTTTTTTAAGTCTGCATAGTAAGTAGGCTCCGTGCCCAGCATGGAGCCCAACTAAGGGCTTGAATTCATGACCCTGAGATTAAGACCTTAGCTGAGGTTAAGACACCGATGCTCAACCGACTGAGCTACCCAGATGCCCCCAGAACTAAGTTTCTTAGCAAAATGAAGTAAAGGGAACCGAATTTCCAATAAACCCAGAAGAGAGTTCTCTCAGTCACTTTGAGCTTCCTCAGCAAAACACAATAGGCTGGGATTTTCTAAACAAGTATTTTCTAAAAAAAAATAAAAATAAAAATAAAATAAGTATTTTCTTCCTCATAGTTTTAGAGGCTGAACATCCAAGATCAGAGCAGCAGTATGGTCAGGTTTAGGTAAGAATTCTCTCCCTGGCTGTGGACAGCTGCCATCTCTCTGTGTGGGACTTGTCTTATTTGGGTGCGCACAAGGAGAGAGAAAGAGAGAGAACAAGTTCTCTGATGTCTCTCCTTAAAAGGGCACTAACCTCATCATGAAGGCCCACCACCATGACCTCATCTAAACCCAATTATCTCACCAAAGCCCCATCTCCAAATACCATCAGATTGGGGGTTAGGGCTTCAGTGTACCAGTCTGGGAGAGGGGACAAAATTCAGTCCACAACAGGATGGACACAGGGAAAAATACAGAAAAGCCACAGAACCACAGAGAAATTGGGGGGTGGGGGGCAAAGACGATGATGGGAACCTAAAATCTATTTCTGTTCTTTAAATGGGAGGGGCAGGGATGCTTGGGCGGCTTAGCAGTTGAGGCTCTTTATGCTATGTTGGGTGTCATAATTCTTTTCTTTTGCCTTAAACTCTAAGACTGCCTTATCTGGTAATATCATGAGGAATATTCTAGGAAAAGGGATTATGTTGTTGGAAATGCCAACCACAATTAAGATCTAACTATGGAGACAAGACAAGCTATATATCTGATCTGCAGAAGCAAGAACTCAGGAATAACGGGCGAATTACAACTGACCCCATTCCCCTTTCCTTAGCCCCTAAATCTCTGGAGAGTTGGTAAGAGTAAACTGCAGTTTACACCGTGTGTTTCATAGAATTCATTTGACTTTCCAGGGCAGGGCACGTACTTGACATTTGGGTCTAACAGATATTTCCTGAGTATCTACTCTTTCCTAGCCAGTGGTATTGGACCGACTGGGCAAACTTGAGGTCATTCCAAGGGGCTTTAATAACGCAGAGTGATCTCAACTAAACAAAGAGATGTCATGGAACCTTGTGACTATTTTAGCAAAATATAGACTAAAGAGTTTATAATTGCATGACGGTGGGAGTACTAGTTTGCTAGCCCTGTCATAGCAAAGTACCACATGTGGTTGGCTGAAGCAACAGAAATGTATTGTCTCAGTTCTGGAAGCTAGAAGTCCAAAATCAATGGCTGTCTTCTCTCTGTATTTTCACACCTTCCTTCTCAATGTGTCTGTCCTTGTGTCCTTGTAGACAAAATGCCTCTTAATAAAAACATCAGTCATATTGAATTAGAGACTATCTTAATGATTTTACTTTAATTCAGTTACTCCTGTAAATACCTTATCTCCAAATAAGGTCACATTCTGAAGTACTTCTGGGTACTAGGATTCCAACATAGCTATTTTGGTGGGACACAATTCTTCTCATAGCAGGAGGCAATCAATGCAATTTCAGAAAATCATCCTATATTAAGAAAGCTCCTTGGATGGACCCCAAATTTACTCCATTGTACAAGACAGCCCTTGGATGTAGGAAATATAGAGAAATGACAATGTAGCAAGGTATTAATGGATGGTAGGAGTGACTTCTTTACTTTCCCCAAATTACAAGGCAATCATTTTTTCCTGAAATGTAACACAATCCAAGTATTGCAGGTATAACTGACTTCCAAAGTTGTTTTAATAGTACTGGAATAATTTTCCATTCTACCAAATGGGATACTTTTGAAGAAACAGCATCCATCTGAAACTCAAGTTATGGCTGGTTTGTTGAAATATTAAGTCCTGTTATTTTATAATTATGCTCTGGATGTTGTAGCTTTCTAAATGAGGTTTATGGCTATATTATGGATTCCTAGAAATTTTCAGTTTTGCGTTTAAGTTTTCTAATCAAAGAACATATCATTTAGTTTCTGAGGTTCTGCTCTTTAAGTTGAAAGGTAAAATTCTATGATTAAAAGTTATATGACTATTGTAAAACTGTACACAACAGGGGATACAATAGTATAGTCAAATTCTTTTTAAAGTATGCAGTAACACTAAACTTCAATAATTTTATGCCTTTAAATATATCTTTTTTATTTCTTTTTGCAAAGATGGTAGTAGCACATTGTCTTGGATGCATAAGAGCACTCATATTTAAAATGCTAAAGTTAAAAATTTGCATTATAATGAAACTGGTAACTGTCCAATGTCTTATTCTAAACCACAAAGTTCAAGTATTCTATGGTCAGGGGCAAGAAGTCAAATTTTCTCCCTAAGATAAAGAGTTGAAAAAAATCATAAAATTTAAATGTCTTTCATTATAATTTTTTAAATAGGTCTATCTCATATTTTCTTATTTCTACATTGTCTTCATCAATGTAAGTCTGTGACATAAATTTTAATACATGATTTATGGTTACAAATTCATTTTTTCATTCTCATTTATTATGGGGTGTCACATTTTATCATGCCTGCATTTAATCATCTCCTGTCTGCATATTAATGTTACAAATACGATACCTGTGTAGACCTAAGAATCCAGGAGCTTAGCTGTCTTTGAGTGTAATGGTTGAGTGCCTTGAAAAGTGGGGTTGGAAAAAAAAAAACTTTAGATGTCTTTGTACATGCATATGCATTATGGAATAACTCATGTAGTGAAAAAGAGGGTTTTCTACAGTGTAGAGTCAATTTGTATAAATTGATTTTTCATAAGCCCCCATAATTTGTACATCCATAACTGTATTGAACACATAATAAGGCTTGTGTCAAAACCAGGTAATATCATAAACAAGACATTTCTAAGTTTTAGTGTCAAGTTTAGACCAATAGGAAATATACTAATGAGCTCAGGTGCATTCATTCACATTGACACATCTTATGTATTATTGGATACAATACATAAATGAAAAGGCATGTTTTTGGGAAATTCATGTTGATCTGAAGTTGATGTGAGGTTTTGAGAGTTGAGTGGGGAATGTGCAACTAAAAATAAGTAGGGAATCTGCTGCCATTAAAATATGGGTGCTTGACAAAAAAACATGAGCTCAATATATGCGTGATTAATGAATAAATATTTTATTTCTACTTGTCAACAAATAGTACCTAGGAGTTACACCTGGCATGAAAGCAAATTGAGTTGCAATGCTCTTCATAGGGAGAGTGTAATGAGATAGGTGTGGAGGAAGAACTGGGCTGAGTCCTACTACCAAACTATAAGAGAGGGAGAAACAAATCATGGGCAGAGCATCAGGTGCAAAGAACAAAACCAAACCAAGATCAATGAAAAGCCATACATGCCTGGGAAGAAAAGGAATTATGGCAAACTTGGGAGGAAAAGTGATTTGGGAAGTCAAGTACAGAGGGCTAATAGAATCAGAAAAAAAAAAAAAAAAAAACTAAGTAAGTCTGTGATCAGTGACAGAGGGTGTGCTCCTGACTATAAAAACTTGAGGCAGAGTTTGAGGACTTCAAGAACCTGTGAAGAATGAGGGAGCATATTAAATAAGAGGAATTGAGTGCATGATTGGTATTGCAGTAGAGAAGCAAATGTGATGAGTTGTCATCTTTGGATTCAAAGATGGCTACATGGGAAGACAGTCCCAACTCACAAAGAAAATAAGAAGACAGAATCATGGAAGACATGCTAAAGTGCTGAAATGTAAAGATATGAGAGGGTGGTTTGTCATGAATATCCATGTAGCCATATTTAAGGATTGAGAATAAAGGCACAATAACCCCTCTTTTCAAAATAGGACAGTGGCCTTGAAATAAACTGGATCACCTTCCAAAATCTTTGTTGTTCTACTTTCTTATGTTACTCTAGTTTCTAAAGGAGAAAAACTTCCAAACAAAACCTCCACTCTTGGAAAATAAGGTACCTGGTGAATCTTCCTTGGATTCTATGTTTTCCCTTCCTTTTGGCAAAACTTTAAGGATATCAGAATATTAAGTATTATCAGAGTAATAAACCAAGGCCTATGAAGCTGATAAAGCCACTCCACTTACAGGAATGTAGATTCCTGAGACAGAGGAAAATTGTGCTTTCCCAGAGATTCTTAATAATTATTTCGCCTTTTTTAGATATGATGAAGTTCACATGAGTAATAACTTCTGTAGATGTTGACAAAATCAACAATAGCTCTGCAAGGAAATAAACTGTACAATTAGAAATTTCAGTAGCTATGTGAAGAAAAAGGAACACTTGTGCTTTCCTTTTTTTTTTTTTAATTTTTATTTATTCATGATAGTCACAGAGAGAGAGAGAGAGAGAGAGAGAGAGGCAGAGACACAGGCAGAGGAGGCAGAGGGAGAAGCAGGCTCCATGCACCGGGAGCCCAACGTGGGACTCGATCCCGGGTCTCCAGGATCGCGCCCTGGGCCAAAGGCAGGCGCCAAACCGCTGCGCCACCCAGGGATCCCCCCTTGTGCTTTCCTTGTGGGAATGGAAACCAGTCCAGCCACTGTGGAAAATAGCATAGAGGTTCCTCAAAAAATTAAAAATGGAATTAACATATGGTCTAGTAATTCTATTTATCCCAAGAATACTAAAGTATAGATTTGAAAAGAATATATACACTCCTGTTTATGCAGCGTTATTAACTATAGCCTAATTATGGAAGCAACCCAAGTGTCCTTTGATAGATGAATGAGTAAAGAAGAGGTGGTGTGTGTGTGTGCAATGGGATACTACTCATCCAGAAAAACAAGAATGAAATCTTGCCATTTGCAACAAATACACCTAGAGAGTATAATGCTAAGTGAAATAAGTCCATCAGAGAAAGACAAATACCATACAACATCACTCATGTGTAGAGTTTAAGAAACAAAACAAAGAAAAAAAAGAAAGGAAGAAACCAAAAGCCAGACTCTTAACTAGAGAGAACAAACTGATAATTACCAGAGGGAGATGGGTTAGGGCCATGAGTAAAATAGGTGAAGGAGATTGTGAATACACTTATTTCAAGACAGAAAAGTTTCATGAGATGAAAGCAGTGCACATCATGGTCCAATGAGCCCGAATGTGGTCAACATGGAAGGAGAGAAGTCTGGAAGATCACACTGGAGTTTTACGTCTCAGCTGGTGAATGGCATAAAACACTTCCAGTCACATGTCATTGACCAAATTTAGTCAAGTGCTCTATATTAACTACAAGGGAGACTGGACAAATGTAGTGTTCCAGGGGCACCTGGGGGGCTCCATCGGTTGAGAATCTGACTCTTGATTTCAGCTCAAGTCAAGATCTCAGGGTTTTGAAATCAAGTCCCGCATAGGGCTCTGTGCTCAGCTTGCACTCTGCTTGAGATTCTCTCTCTCCCTGGCCCTCTGCCCCTCCCCCACTTGCTCCTTAAATAAATAAATAAAATCTTAAAAAAAAAAATTAGTGTTCCTGACTGCAGTGGAAGAAAATGTTACAGTGTTAGCAAAAATAGCATTTTCTTATTATAATACCTGTGTCCTCAGACACCTCCCCTTCCTTCTCCTCTCCCTGCTAACCCTTCCCTTCCCTTCTGGGGCTGTATTAATTCTCTTCAGCTAGCTGATCTCCCCAGTCTTGCATTTAAAAACAAAACAAAACTATAGTAACGATAGACAAATTTCCTTCTCCAGAGCCAGCGTATCTCCTCTGAAATCCAAAAGGATATATCCAATTGTCTCTTGAATATCTTCATTTAGCTGTTTCATAGCCATTTCAAACTTGGCATATTAAACACGACTAATGATTGACCGTGTCCCCAAACCTGGTCCTCTGTCATGTTTCAGATCTGTCAGGCAACTCTCATTGGCTTACTCTCAATCTTAGAAAGTTCCAGGAAAATCTCTCTCCATCCCAAGTCCTCGTATTTAACTTTGAGTTAGTTCCCGAATCTGAGCGCTCCCCCACCGCTTACTTCACCACTATGATCTCTCACCTAGTGCAATGATCCTTTAACTGATTTTTTCCCCAAATTTAACCCCTTGCTATTTATTTTCAACTGACTATCCAAAGTAATCCTATTTAATCTCAGTTTAGAATGTATTGCTCCCTAAAAAAAAACTCTCTGATGTTTCTCCACATTGCACAGCTCACGCACGGCCTTATTAAAATGGCTTCAGGCCACGTGTCCTAACTCAACCTCTTTAATCTCATCTTGTACCGTCTTCCCTTAGCTAATTCCACCCTGCCTGCTTGGTCAACCTGCTAGTTACTTAATCTTTCAAACGGGTAGAGCCTGCTTTCTCCTCAAGGTCTTAATATTTACTTTTATCTATGTTTGGATAGCACCTTTCCCAGCAATCTGCATGGCTCTCCCCAGTCCCTTGAGGTATTAGCTGAAATGTCATCTGTTAAAGACGGCTTCCCCAAAAAATCCAATATAAATTGATAGCCATCCCCTACACACACCCATTTTTTTCTGTCTTATGCTGATTAAATCTTTCTCCTCATTCTATTTATCATCAAAGCATGTATTATTTATAATGACTTTCTAGAGAGCCCTATATAAAATTGTGACCCTCAAACTTCCTTCTCCCCTATGCTGCTTAACTGGTTTTTTCCTTATAATGCTTATCCTCAAAGAACATGTTATTTAATTGGTTATTTGCTTGATGTATTAGTTTTCTATAGCTGCTGTAACAAATTGCCAAGCTTTATGGCTTAAAAATACAAATTTATTATCTTAAAATTCTGTAGGTCAGAAATCTGACATGGGTTTCATACTAAAATCAACGTGTTGGCAGGACTAGAATTCTTTTCTGGAGTCTCTAGGGGAAAATCTGTTTCCTTACTTTTCCCAGCTTCTCAAGGCTGCCTGTATTCCTTGGCTCATGGCCTCCTTTCATTTTCAAAGCCAGGAATGTCTGGTTGAGATGTTCACACATCACAGTTTTGACTCTGGAACTCCTGCCTCCTTATTCCACATTTGAAGGCCCTTGTGATAATCCAGGGTGTCTCCCAGTCAGCTGATCAACACATTTATTGCCATTTATGACCTTAACTGCCCTCTACCATATAACTATATGTTCACAGGTTCCAGGTTGGAATGTTGGCATAGCTGGGAAGACGGGCATCATTCTGATGTCACACTTGCTTGTTTTCTCCCTCCCTGGTCTCTAAAGATTCTCAGTATTGGGAGGACAGGGATTGTGTTCCCAACTACTCTCCTGCTGCTAGACTGTTCTTGGTTTGTGGGAGCAGCCCAATAAGTATTTGGTGGTTAAATAAAATAGTGAATAATAGGAGCGCAGGTACAATCTCTAGGATGTAAACTGATTCTTGAATTCTCACTGGCAGGGGTCACCTAAAGCCACATTATCAAAGTGTGGTCTGTGGACAGGCAGCATTGATACTACCTCAAAAAGTGCTAGAGATGCAGAACCTCAGGTCCACCGTTCGTACCGTTGAATCTGAATCAGCATTTTTTATAAGATCTTCCAGTAATACGTAAGCCATGCTTGAGAAAGAGTGACATAACAAATACGAAAACCAACCAATCGATTTGACACATCTCTAGGAATTTGCAGAGGTCTTATTCTCCATGCTTGGGATTTTGAATGAGTGGATGCTCATCTCCACTGATCCAAGCATCCGCATATGCCAAATCTCCTTTTCTCCATGTATTACATCAAATGATCTCTTGAAGTGGTAAAATCCAAAATTTGGATTACTATTGTTGATAAGCCTCAAACACAAAACTACAAAACAAAAGGACAAAAAACAGCCTAATAGTCTCTACAGCTTTGCAAGTGCAAAGAAAAGAGACCTAGCCAAAAAGGAACTCAGCACATAACTGCCTGAATCATTTAAACTCCTTTCCTGGTAGGGGGTAGGGGTTGGGGGGATTAAATACCATTTTCTTCAAGCCTTTTAACAACAACAGAAACTGGCAGGAGACTTTTAAAATACTGCTGTGTTTCATCAAGTCTTTTTGACTACACCAGAGGATAAGGCTTATTTTTTTATTATTGATTATTTCCCTTATGTGTATAAGTATGTGTTTTAAAAACACAGGAAGCAAAAGAAGAACAGGTAATTAGGCAATATAACAACAAAACAACTTTTGATTTTACTTGGCTCACAACGGGATTAAATATATTTTGTAAGAAAAAGTGATTATATTACTTTAAAATGAATCGATCGTTGTGGCCTGAACTCTATAGCCTTTGGTTTTCTCCTTAGTCAACTGAACAATGAAAGATCTCGCAAGACCCCTTTTGACAACTCAATGCCTTGGTTTCAAGATACAATTTGTTCTCTCTCTCATAAGACTAAACCCATCTCAAAAAAAAAAAAAAAAAAAGACAAAACCCATCTCTATTTTCCGAAAGGCATTTTCTTTTGAAAGAAGCAGCATTAAATGCTGTATCTTCTCTCCAACTCCTAAATACTAAATTGCTAAATTCCTTTGTGTGTAGGGAATTCTAGGCCAATGCCAGAAATCTAACACACACACACACATACCAACCATAAGCATATTCATTAAAGCAGTTTAAAACACAGTCCTTTCTTGATTCTCACTTTTCTCTAGAATCTAACCTCGCCGGAGCCAGCTATTCAGCTAAAGGTCAGCATATCTAGACTATTTGCCTCGGTCAGTCCCTAAGCTGAAGTTTGACTGCATTTGGGCTTCATCCCACTGGGACTGTGGGCTACCCAAGGCATATGATTAGTTTGTCACACTCGTATTTTGTGGTAATCACTGATCTCTGCATGTTTAGTTGTAAATACCTTGAGTAAGCTCATGCTGTGATATTCATTTGATAACATACCAGCACAATGCTGAAATTTAATAATGTTTGTAGCATGTTTTCCCATTCAGATGTGTATTGAAAGCCTAATGAAGCCTGTTGGAAGTTTGTTTGTTTTTGTCTTCTTAAACTTACTATGTCATCAGGAATACTGGGCAGTTTTTTGTTTTTGTTTGTTTTTGCTTTTGTTGTTGTTTTATTTTTATTTATCTATTTATTTTTAATTTTTTTTATTTTTTTGAGGAAAAAAAACCCTCATCTGGTGATTAAGGACAGACGCAAAGCCATACAATCAAAAAAAAAATTAATTCCATTAGATGTAATATTATGCCATGTAATGTTTCACCAGTGGTATTTTAACAGAGATTCATATTGAATTGCACTCTGGACAACTCAGAAATGTTGGTGACCATATGCTAAATTCTGCAAGGCACACTGTGAGGGGATCATATGCTTGTTAGGATATGCCAGGGCAATAGCCACAAATATGTTGAATGGCTTCATACACATACATGCTCTCAAGGTACATTATATGTGGAAAATCAAAGACTGAAAGACTTCTGCATCCTCTCTTGCTCAAGTGGAAAGATTTTAGTTTAAGAATAAGGTACACACACAGCTTATACTTGAGTTACGTATAAAGTTTTTCAAGCATTTCTTTAGGAATCTTCAGAAAGATTGTCATCTCTGTTTCTTTCACATTTTGTCCATCTTTGGTTGGGACTCAAGTGTCATGAGAGGTAATTGCACCTGTTTATGCAGAGATCATCACCATCATCATCGATGTCAAGTCATGATTTACTTAATTTATGCCAGCTGGTCTGGTAACTGAGCTATGTGCATGATGGTATTTAGTCACAGCTCCATTGTATTTCTATCCTCATTATGCAGATCAGAAGATCACTGCTTTGAGAGCTTAAATAGCTTCTTTAAGGTTACACAGCTAATAGATAGTGGAGACTGGCTTTTGATACTGACTTGATAGTATCGATTCTTGTCTATATCCCATGTAAATAAGTAAAGAGAATGCACATTTTGAGAAATTTTTTGGATAATATGGTAAAAGTTGAATAAGTCTATAATTTTACATCAGAATCATTAATCTTACTGAACTTCAAAATAAAATTGTATTTATCTTTTGTGTAAATCGAAGCCAAGACTTGAATGGCAACTCCATGATCAAACACATTATGAGAAAATGGCTTTCTCTTCCAGCATCCCTACTGTAGTCTTCTTGCCCTTACAACCCCAAAAAATTTTTGCAACTTGAGCCAGTAGATCCAGACTAGATGTGTCAGAGTACGGCAAAAAAGGCAAAGAAGGACACATGATCTTTTCTATCATCTATTATCTATCTATCTATCTATCTATCTATCTATCTATCTATCATCTATCTATCTATCATCTAAAGAGAGAGAATGAGAGCATGAACTGAGAGGGGGAGAGGGAAAGGGAAAATAGGAGAACAGACTCCCCACTGAGCAGGGAGCCTAATATAGGGCTTGATCGCAGGACCCTGAGGTCATGACCTGAGCCAAAATCAAGAGTCTGACACTCAGCCGACTGAGCCACCCAGGCACTCTGATGCACCATCTTCTCTAATATCCTTGATTGCAATACCTCACAAAACTTCCAGTGATGGGGCACCTGAAGGCATAGTCAGTTGAGTGTCCAACTCATGTGATCTCAGGGTCATTAGATCAAGCTCCAAGTCAGGCTCCATGCTCACCATGCAGTCTGCTCAAGATTCTCTCCCTTTTCTTCTACCCCCTCTGGCACATCTCTCTCTCTCCCTCTCTTAAATAAATAGATAAATCTTAAAACAACAACAACGAAAAACTTTCAGTGATGTCTCTCTTGGTGGCACATGTCCTCATCTAGCTTCAAGAAATATTGAGGAAGGGCAGCCTGGGTAGCTCAGCGGTTTAGCTCCAGCTTCTGCCCAGGACATGATCCTGAAGACCTGAGATTAAGTCCCACATTGGGCTCCCTGCATGGAGCCTGCTTCTCCCTCTGCCTGTGTCTCTGCCTCTCTCTCTCTCTGTGTGTCTCTCATGAATAAATAAATAAAATCTAAAAAGAAGAAAGAAAGAAAGAAAGAAAGAAAGAAAGAAAGAAAGAAAGAAAGAAAGAAAGAGAAAGAAGAAAGAAAAGAAAGAAAGAAAGAAAGAAAGAAAGAAAGAAAGAAAGAAAGAAAGAAAGAAAAGAAAGAAAGAAAGAAAGAAAGAAATATTGAGGAATATGCCCTATTATATGGGCAACGATTTTCCAAGCGGGGATGGCATGATTCTATAACTAAAAACAAAAGGGAAAATGGATATTGGAAACTGTCAGCAATAGATACCATAAAATCTAAATATTCCAAAAAATTCAAGTTTTTCATTTTTAAAAATAATTTAGAAAACATTAAAGTCGCTATATTAGGGATAATCTGGATGACCAGTTTATACACAAAAATATTTTCAAAAGATTTCAGGATTCATACTAGTTGCATTCCGACTTACAAAATTGTCAGTAACAGCTTTTCCTCACTGGCTTCTTAAAGCTTGGCCACCATAACGAATGACACAATAACTATCCCAACCAGGAAGTTCATGACCAGTCGACGGCTATAGCAGAAGCAAATGGTCATTGATGTTCTTTACTGCAGAAAGGCAACAGTACCTAAGCTGAAATTTGGGAAAAACTAGCCAAAATGTATAAGACCACACCAGATAGATGTCATCTTTGTATTTGGATTCAGAACCCATTTTGGGTAGCAAGACAACTCGCTTTGGCATGATTTATGATTCTTTGGATCATGCAAAGAAAAATGAACCCAAACATAGACTCAGAAGACATGGCCTATATGAGGGGAAAAAAAAAAAAAAAAAAAAGAAGACTCAAGAAAAAGTGAAAAGAACGCGAGAACAGAATGAAGACAGTCTGAGGGACAGCAAAAGCCAATGTAAGTAGTGGCAAAAAGTAAGCTGGAGATCTGACAACAGGAGTAAAGATTTTGCAGTGACTTTATCTGTAGAGATTGTACAGATTTTTCACAAGAGGATTGATAAATTAAGAACTTTGAAAAAAAGTCAGTCACAAAGAGCACCATTTCCATTGTTGGGAAGTAATGAAAGAATTGTGGCCATTCTACTGCATGAGTGATGTATACATGCCAAATGAAGGTCAAATTACCTCAATCCACACAGTAGGAACAACAGTTTTATATTAATTTGAATAGAGAAAAATGATCACAGGTTTGATTCCCCCCTTCTGCACAGCAGAACTGATGTTACAATTGTAAGACAAGCTGTGCCATGGCAATCACATGGCAAGCAGGGACTTTATTTCAGCAAAACAATATCACCTGCCAAGCAAAATCCGTGCTTGTTTACTGTGATTTTTATCGATGTACATTTTTTTGTGTGTTTAGTGATAAACTTGTAAATTTATAGTTATTTAATAGCTTTATAGATCTTTTAACCAACTTTATGTTTATTGCATAAATAACCTTAGAGTAAAATTAATTTATATCCTCATGGGTTATGTTATTTTTTTCTTCCTTTTAAACAAGTTCATTTACATGTTATTCAAATTTCTAAAAACAAAGACAAGTAAAAAGTGCTCGGTAAATGTAAATAATCACTTGAAGTGGTAAATTCAAGTTTCCTTCCCAGTGTCTTCAAAAACAAACCCATTTACTCTACACGATGCTGTGTGATCTCCAGCCTGAGATTAATTGACACTTTTCTCTCTAATTCCCTCTTCTCAGCATCTGTCATTTCCTTCTGTGTCTCCTGTGTGCTTGTGTCATTGATCAGGAATGGTTTAATGCCAATATCTTGACTGCTCACTCTGAAACTTTGTAAAATGCAGAGGCCCTGAGAGCCCATTTGGGCATTTCATAAAAGGGTGATTGATGGATGGACGGGCGGCCCCCATGAACAAAAGCACTGGGCATGAGTGTAGATGTGGCTTTGCCCTGGACAGACTTTCCTCCAAGGAAAGGACTGAGCGGAACAGGGTATAAAAGTCAAGCCATTTTAATTTGTGGGTAATTGCCTTGCAGGACAGCACTGGTTTGGCTGAGCGTTTGCTGGGCTTACTTTATAATTCAACTTCTCCCTCTGGCCAATCCTGCTTGCTTTGCCTTCCTTTCACATGGAATGATTTGTAAGAAACATCCTGTGCCCCAAGCTGCATCATCTGCTTCCGGGAGCCCAAGCTGTGATCTTAAGGAACTACTTCCTTGCAGGTGCTAGCTTGCTGTTTTTTTTCTGCCACTCTTGGTTTGTTTCCTCTGATTCTCTAATAGTCCTTTCTACTACAGAGTGTGATATATTCCCATTTTACATCTAGGGATGGTGAAAATCAGAGAAATCCACTTACTTAATCAAAGTCACACAATTGATAACTTGTAAAGCTAGAATGAAGTCCAGACTTCAATAGCCTAGCACTCATTATTTTATTCATTAGAAAATGCTCAAAGATGATTTAATGAGTATTTAATTTATGCCAGACACTGTGCTAGCTTTTGGGTAGGTAAATAATGAGAGTGGAAATATGTACTCCCCTTTGTCACCTCTACGAGACATATAGTCTAGTGGGGAAAACAGACATTTCCCAGATAATAAAACTTCAAGAAATTACAACCTGTATCTAAGAAGAGACATATATGGTCAGCATAATCTGTAAAAGAGAAATTTAACTTCAGGATATTATACAGGGCTTCTAATGAAAAAAATAACATTTCGTCTGATATCTCAAGGACTTATCTAGGAAAATAAGAAAGGAAAGAATATTTAAGACAAAAAAATATGATGGACAAAGTCCCTGTGACAGAAGTAGTATAGTTAAAAAAAGAAAGAAGAAAAGAAAAGAAAAGAAAAGAAAAGAAAAGAAAAGAAAAGAAAAGAAAAGAAAAGAAAAGAAAAGAAAAGAGAAGAGGATCTCTGAAACTGGAATACAGAGAAGAGATAAAGTGATCTGAAATGAGACCAGAGAGACATATATGAAGGATAAGGAAGCCTAAGGTAAGAGGTTTTGTCTTTATTATGTGAATAACGATAAGGGACACCTGGGAGGCTCAGCGGTTGAGCATCTGCCTTTGGCCCAGGGCATGACCCCAGGGTCCTGGGATCAGTCCCACATCAGGCTCTCTGCAGGGAGCCTGCTTATCCTCTGCCTGTGTCTCTGCCTCTCTCTCTGCGTCTCTCATGAATAAGTAGGTAAAATCTTTTTAAAATTTTAAATAAATCAAAAAACAATAATGATAAGATATCCAACCATTTCAAACAGCTAGATTCAAGTTTTGAAGTCCTCACTTTTCTTCAGGACGAAGCAGAGCCATTGGAAAGGGTGGGAATAAATAGAAGAGGTAGTCTGGGAGGTCCAAGCCAGAGATGTCATGAGCTTAAGATGGAGAGAGCAGATGGAGGGAACAGCCAAAGGAGTCAACACTAAGGACCTGGGATCTGTCATGCCATATATGAAATGTGACATTTGAAAGTTATCAATATGCCATTGGGTGATTTTAGTGACATTTTAGTTGAGCAGAGCAAAAATTCCATTGCAGTAGACAAACAGGACTAGAAGGGGAAAGCTAATAGAGCTTCATGCAAAGCCTAAAGAGACAGGAGACCGTAATCCAGACAAACAATCAGTCTTAGGGAGGTGCTCTACCCCTCATTCTTCTTGGTCCACAATAAAAATATGTTCATATATCCAGACAGCACGTGGGATTCTTAAAGTTTCCTTCTTTTTCAGAATCGAGGCTGTCTATTTGATAAACGATCTTCTAATACGTGAATGTGAAGTCTGTTCCTGATACTCTTTTTCCCATCTTTGGCCACTAACTTAGAAGTAGCCTGATCCATCTTACTGAATAGATAATTGCCTTGGTGTGAAATTAGCCTCTCCCCCCAGAGCCGTCCTTAAAGGGATGAAACAGCATGCTTGTAGATCCCCTCGATGGATATTAATAATTCTTGTTTCCTCTACATTACTTAGGAATTTATCCATCAGGCTCATCAAAGTGCTGGCATTTTCAAGTATTTTAAAGATTGTTTGTTCTTATAAATTAGGTTTTATTTCATTAAGGCACATAAGGAGCTGGCTAAAAGCCTTTCATTTTCAAAGCAGCACTCACCCTTACACTCGCATAAGGAGTCTTGAGAGCTACAAGATAGGGCTCATAGAGATAAATCAACCTTTCACCCAATAAATATGGCACTTTGCTCTCAAGAGGAGAACTTGATCATTTTTCACTTCCTTCTTGTCTCTTTCTGTTCTGGTCTTTCCTCCACAGAGAGCCAGATTTATCTTTTCAAATCATTCTAATCATGGCAGGCTCATCCTTGAAATCCTAGAATGGTTGTCTACTTCCTACAGAACGGAGTAAACATTTTAGCTCGGCACGTGAGGCTCTTCAAAATCTGGTTCCAAAGCTATGCTTTCAGGGTCATCTTCTGACATAACCTCTACTCCCCAGGCACACTATGCTCTCCTTCCAGAACTGCTCATGGGCTCCCAGCAAAATACGCCAACGCCGACTTCCTTGGTTTTGCATTTGCTGTCCCTCCCATCTGGAATCCCCTCACTTTTATCCTCTGCTGGAAAATACTTGCTCACAATTTAAGACCTGTTTCGAATGTCACCTTCCCCAAAGAGCCTTCTGAATACCCAAACAGTTACTCCTTTTTCTCCTATTTCAAAGAAGATTTGTAAATATTTCCATCACCTCCATCATGATATTTTGTGACGGCCTCTTTACTTGTCTTCCTAAAGTGCTTTTTTGGTGGGTTCTAGAACTTGAGGAAGATACAATAGATACGTATTGAGATTCTACTTTTGTTGTTTGTTTGCTTGTTTTTAACAAGGATGTAATGGAATCTTAATGCACGCAAAGTGGCAGCACAGAGCTGGACATACGTGGCTTTCTCATTGTAGCTTTTGTTCCCAGTCACGTCACCCAAAGGATAAACATCCCATAAATCCATGGGATTTATGGACAGAGACACTTAAAATATAGGAAAACTTGCATGAACCTACACAAACACTCTCAATACTTAATATACCTCAAATTAAGAAGTACATAAACCTCCTGGACTTTCCAGTGTTTGAACTACATGCAGTGCAATAGCAGGAAAGCAGAGAACGCCCGGAGAGAAGTGCTGGAACAGTGTAGAAGTTAATAGCCTTAACATGGCCTTAACATATGAAAGATCTGGTTTTGAGTGCCATGGCTCTCACAGATTAGCCCCTTGATTTTTGGGGTAAGTTACTTAAATCTTCTAATCTGGCAAAGACATGGTTGAAATGACTGTACCATTGGGCAGCAGGGGATCTGGGAAAGAAAATATATCACAAAGAGGCTAATTATGAGAGGAATATTATGCTCAAGAGAGCAAAGGAGCAGCATACAATTCTGTATCATAGTTTCTAATTTCCTAAGAATAAGGACTGAAACTAAAAGGATCTATCTAGGCTGGCTCTTTCTTCTCAGAAGCTTTGCAAAAACAACTCAAGATCATTTCCAGAGTGGCAAATCGTTCTCTGATATAAATGAAGGAAAGCTACTATTTGGCAAAATTTTCAAAAAGGTTTGCTGTGTTTAAACCTCCAGGGTCTAAACTAGGACGTAGCATATACATAACAACAGGATCCTTAAGAGCTGAGAATTGCCTTCTCCCTTACGAGAAGTCCTAAAGTAGCCCAGAGAATATGGGATTGTATAGGGTCTAAGGACCTTGATACGATTCATCAGCTGGTTGGTCAACTGTCAATATGTTCAAATTGGATTCTAGATTATGATGGTGGGAGACAGGGAAGGGCTTCGGGATTAGAGTTTAGTGTGTTTCCCAAGTCACGCTGTTATTATTATCCTTTTAAAAATATATTTTATTTTTCTTTCATTTGAGAGAGAGAGAGAGAGAGAGAGAGAGAGAGAGAGAACACACCACAGAAGCAGGGGGAGGGGCAGAGGCAGAAGCAGAGGGAGAAGCAAACTTCCACTGAGCTGGGTTTGACACGGGGTTCATCCCAGGACCCTGAGATCATGACCTGAGCCAAAGTCAGAGGCTTGATTGTGGAACCCTCCAGACGCCCCACACTGTGACTATCATTCTCGGTGGCAGAGTGCTTCTCCCAGGAAACCCAAGCCAAGCCTCCAGTAAGTGAAGCAAGAGGCTCTTATCTCAGCTCTCTTGAACTCTCCCATCGCGCTCCTCCTGAATCCCACACACAGAGGACCCCTTGGCTTCACTCTCTGACCAGCCGTGCTCCTCAGAACAGACCTTGGAAGTGTCCAGTGTGTCGGGAGAAGCAAGGGTTTCAGAGTCGAAGAGATTAGGATTGCAGTCCTGCCACCATCACCCAAACACGTTTACTTTACATGAATATCGTTTTCTCTCTAAAATCTAGGGTCTTCTTTACAGAATGTGAAGAGGAAGGACTTTCCTTTAATTACAGAATTGTTAAAATAACTGAATAATCACAATGGTAAGAGTTGGCGTATATTGAACGTTTACTGGGCGTCAAGAACTGTTTAAAGTATTTTCCATGTAATATCTACTCAATCCTTCCAGAAACTCTAGGAGGTAGGCGCTTTATTACCTCTTGCTCCCTTTTTGTCTACATTACCAGACCTTCCTGTCTTTCTCGTTCTTTAGAGAACACCATAAGGTAACATGGTTAGTGTTGGGTAAAGTCAGGGTTCAGGGCCATTCACCCCCAGATGCCTCGCTGTTAGCCAGCAGCTTCTATGCCCATACTGAGCAGCACATACACAAAGCCCAGCACCTAGGATATCCTCAGTAGGTGAAAATCCTCTCAAAATCCATTTTATGCCAAATAAAATCTGGCAAATAACAATAATAACTGTTATGTCATTATTGACTTAATATCAAACAGGAACATATTTAAATATCATAGTTCAGTGTTTCAAAAAATTACTCAGGATGATGAAATTATATTGATGTTGAAATTGTGTTAACTGTATGGAAGTCTTACATTTTTATTCCCTTTTTCCATCTTGAAAACAGTCGATTCCCCCCCCCCCCCAGAGGTAAGCTAAGCCACAAAAATAAGAAATCCACAATATACCATATGACAAAATATAGTTAGTATTTTTCAATCCTCAACGTATTTAGCCTCTCAACAGTCTCTGATAGAGGTGACTATTAGTTTCGGCCTTTTGTATACTACGTGTTTCTGGTCTTCCTCCTGGATCCCCACCTTCTCCATCCCTGGTTCCTTTCCAGATCATCTCCTCACATACATCACTTAATGTCCCCCTTTCACATCCGCCCCTTCAGTTTCTCTCTTTACAGCTCTTACTCATCAAATAGCATCTGCACACCCACTGATGACTGCAGCCCACACTGCTTCTCTGAGATCTAAACTCATACGTAGAGTCAGAATCGCCCAGTTCTCCCTTCAATATGGTGGACTGAACTCATTGGCAGGGTGCACGGAGCCCGAAACAGCACCACTTGAACGCGTGGGGCTGGAGATATAAAGAAAGGTTTGGTAGGACAGTGCACGTGGTGAGCGACTCTACTTCAGGGTAAGCTGGAGAACCTGGACTGTCCTCTCCTCTCCTTTCCTTTCGTCTCCTCATGTCTCTTCTCATCTCTCCTCATCTCCTCTCACCTCCTCTCCTCTTTCCTTTTCCTATTCCCTTCTCTTCTCTAATTACGATGACTCCACCTTATCTTTTCTTACCTCCATTGCTTCAGATAAGCCAGAAATTAGTCATCTGCAGGCCACCTGCTATTTTTCTACATATATTTCTTCTCCTTCTTTTGGGGGATGAGGGCAGGCAAACAGTCCTAAGTCCTAAAACTATTTTGACACCTTTCTATTCCCCTTAGGTAATTTTGAGATTAAATAATTTATTACCATTGCTAAAATGAACACATATACTTGATACTCAACTTTATGCAGAACTTTAAAAAACTAGTTTTAATACAGTATCACAATTTACACAGGTATTTTGTCAAAAGACCAGTGTTCCTTGTATTAACTTCCGCAGCCTCTACTGTGGGCACAAAAACTTGTTTTAAATATCTTCAGAGTGTAGGAATACAACAATTAAAGGATGAATTGGTCACCCATTCCCACCTCTTTTCTTGACTTATCATACTTCACCCCATTCACTCCCAAACTCACCCCGAGCTTCAGCCAGCCTGATTTGTCCTTGTAGAAAGGTTATTTACTTCTAATCATAATTCAAGCTGAGTTACAAGAAATCTTTTCTTTTCTCATTTTTAATATTCAGCCCTTCCAATTCAATTTTATTTTATTTTTTGACATTTATTTACTTGCTGTAGAGAGAGAGATAACAAGCAGGGGGAGAGAGAAAACCCAGCTGACTCCCCACTGAGTGTGGAGCCCAATGCAGGGCTTGACCTCATGACCCCGGGATCCTGACCAGAGCTGAAATGGAGATTCTGATGCTCAACCAACCGAGCCACTCAGGCACCCCTCCAAGACAATTTTAAAGATATCTAATTTTCATGAACAAAATCTTTCTTGACATTTTTGTCCCTCCAGAGCAGTGGATCGTTACATCCCACTTCCTCCCACCACTCTACCCCAGAACCTATTCATTTCATTGCTGAGACTTCCAGCTGAGATCAGAACTGGATGTGATATTTGTTTTCATCTTTATAACTCAAACTAGATCATTCAACATAAAAGCATCTTACAGAGAGCTCAGCACAGTCTTGCTCTAGTTGTTCCAGGGGAGATGGATTTCACCTGATAGGCCAGGCACATGCCTATACTTAGGAGCTTGAGTCATTCACTGCTGTCATCGGGAAGAGCACTTCCTTCACATTTGCCAAATCATAGGCTTGCTGTGCAATGCTTCAAAGCAGCTGATAGTTCCTTGCGACCATTAGTATTAAGAATAAGGGTAAGTGGCAGGGATAGGTACAGTTGGAAGAGATAGACTTAGGAATCTGTCACAAAAGCTTTGGGCACCTGGGTGGCTCAGTGGTTGAGCATCCGCCTTCGGCTCAGGTCATGATCCTGGGGTCCTGGGATTGAATCCCATGTCAGGCTCCCTGCATGGAACCTGCCTCTCCCTCTGCCTGTGTCTCTGCCTCTCTCTCTGCATCCCTCATGAATAAATAAATAAAATATTAAAAAAAAAAAAAAGCTTTGGGGATGAGCTGGAGGTGGGGGAGGCTCATATATGTGACAAACTCAAATGTCTAGAAAACCAGCTGATGATCATCAGTGGAAGGAAAAGGAAATCACTAACTATGACTTGAATCACGTCTACTGCAGGTGTCTTTCTTACAAAAGGCGTGATCCCAAGCCAATTATATTGAAATGACTACTTAATAATACCAGATGGGTTTATAGTTATTTTTTTCCACCCTTTTCAAAGAACATCACCACATAAAAACACAATATGCTCCTTTCCATGAAGTTATGCAGTGATTTTCGTATCATAGGTACCACTTAATGTTATACAGCTAATGAGAAAATTAAGCTCTGGCTGCAGTGCCACATGTTCCTTTGTTCCTAATGAACACTGGCATTAGTGCGCAATTAACAATGACACATATAATCATATGAGCCTTTGCTCTGATTCCAACCTAGTATGGCTGGACCATGAGGAGACCTCCCTGTGTGATCAGATCAAAGCTCCTATGCAGTGTGTCTTTTCAGAGCAGGGAGGAGACAAATTAATCAGATCTATCTAATTTTAAGTAGCATGGTTGGAGAACCATTGGGGAAAAGTCACGGCAGGGGCATGGAAAGAGCCAGACTCTAAACAGGTTCATGTCACTAAAGAGGCAAAGTTTCACGCCCAGCAGTATCTGTTTGCAGTTTTCTGCTTTCTAATTTTTCTCGCAGATATTTAAAATTAAATTAGCACTTCTCTTTTTTAATAAGAGATATAAAAAGCAGTCTTTGGTCATGATGCATAGCACATTAGCTACAATTACATCAATATATCTTTCTCTGCCTCTTTATGCAGTTTTTGATTTTTTTTTTCTTTCCAACCTCCTTTGGGGAGCTCTCAGGGAGCAGCTTTTGCTAATAATTAATAATGGGAGGATTCTCCTGAGGAAATCATTTGGAATCGTTATGCTCTTCTAATAAATCGTCATTTTAGAATTCTAATCAGCAAAATTTGGATTCCAAATGTTTGGTAATTACAGTGGCCCATTGCATCTGGATTGATTAAAATGTAAATGTAACTGATTCTGTCTTCAAAAGTCGATATAGCGCAATGCATATACATTCATGTAGAACAGGATTCATGCACTTGGGAACCTTAAGGGAGGGCTGATATTGAGATAATAAAAGCATATCTTTCAATCTCTGCATAAATGGGCTTCTTACATTCAATTGCACTTTATTGTTTCATTAGTTTCTGCTGCAGGTACTTCAAACACCTAGACTCTCTCAACAATGTCACACAACCCACAGTCAAATCGTATCAACGTTTATCTGCCTGAAATATGTTATAGTTGCAATGACACCGCCATCCAAGGACCTCTCACTATTGTACCAGTGCTTAGTAAAGGAACCCCACCCAAGCAGCCCTTCATGAAAGTTGGAAGCAGAACAAACGGACAATAACCAGCTATAAAAAACCAGGACAGTTCATGAATGGCGCACCAAAATCAAGGACGGGATAACTATCAGAAAATCTGCGTCTTGTTTTAGTTAAGAATAGTGTCTTTCCAAAAAAAAAAAAAAAAAAAAAGAATAGAATAGTGTCTTTTCCAGTCTGTTATTCCTTGTAGGTTCCCATATAGCACCAATTGCAAACTTTAAAACTTTATTTCCAAACATCATTTCATGGACTCCGAGAAGCAGTTTACTTTACAGCTCTCTTTGGGATGAGTAAGGGATGCTAGCACTTTGTCAAATCTATTTGCATGTTAGCAAGACCCAGGGGATTTATTGTGTTTATTTGTGTTTATCAATGCTCAAGCCCAACCCATAGAGATTCTGATTTAACTAGTGGTTGGAGCACTGGCATCTATGCTCTAAAAAGTCCACAAATGATGCTATTTTGCAGACAGGTGGAAAGAACTACTTTTAAGCAAAGGGATTAATCCACTCTGTTTCCAGATGTACCCAAGTGGGCGTGAGGCTAGGCTGAACAGGGATGAGTTCTTTACTTCTGGAACAATGTGGGACAGTGCTAAAATCAAATCCCATCCACCCATCCATGTATCTGTTGAGCAAAAATTAATTGGATACATACCGTGTGCCCAGCACTGTTCTAGATAACGTAGCAGTGATCCAAGTCGACAAGGCTCTTATCTTCAGAGAGCTCACCATCTGCTGGGGAAGACAGAAAGGAAACTAGTCAACAAACCAACCAAGGAATCAGTAAGCCGAATCATCTGCAGAAAGTGGAAGGAACAGGTTCATGAACATGAAGAACAGACTGTGGGGATGCTTTGGAGAAGAGAATCGGGAGGTAGCAGGAAGGCTTTGGGGCTACCTGAGTGATGGACAGGAGCCTTCAAGCTGAGGTCTGACGGGAAGCTTCCCTACTGAGGCCCAGTAACCAAACAGACCTGAAATGAGATCTGGCTTAAGGCATTGGAGGAAGAGCTTCGGAGATTAGTGAGGCTGGAGGGACAGATGGGGCCGAGCAGAAGCCACAGGCATTTGGCAAAGACTTTTCAGCCATGGGGAAGTGTCTGAATCTTGTACTAGTTTTTCATGAGAAATGGCTTGGGGTTTGGTTACGTAGGAGAGGACATCGTGATAACTTTGAGCAGAGGCGAGTGAAAGAGGCCGCAAAGGGTGGATCATACGTCTCAGTAACAACAGAGTAAGGGATGGTTGTGCTCTTAAGAGTTTGTGTCTGAGCTTCAGGGATTTGGTTTTGGTTGCTGTTATTTTACAACATAATCAGAAAATCATCATTTTTCCTGCCCTATTCCCTCTTAATAGTTCTTTGAGAGACAAAAGCATAAGAGGGAATCCCAAATTTTGCATTCCAAGTAATCAGTCCCTTTTCTGAGTTCTTAATATAACTGCTTCCAGCAAGAAAATAACTCTTCTGTCTCTACCCCACACACTTTGCAATTTTGTCCTTCCGTATTTTAAGAGGACCAAAATTAGGATCAAAATCAAATTTTTCCATCCTGAAACAGTCAGGAAATGGCTAGGGAGATGAGGAATGAAAGGAAAGTGGTCATCGCAGGGTCGAAGAAGGTGGACAGGGATGTAGGCACCCTTGCTGTGGCTCCCCCGCTGATGGGCACTCTGCATCAGGGACCCACGTAACACTCAGCCCGGAGAGGTACGTCTATTCTCATTTCACGACCCGGAAGCTACCAGGAGCATATGCAGCGTTTGCACCCAGAACCCAGCTTCCTTTTTCTCCAAAATCGATGCTACTAACCAGTTTACCACACTTCACGTGCCACTTGTTTCTTTCTATAGTTCGATGATATGAAAGTGCCTCTGGGGGAGAGTAGACCGACAAGTCCTCTTGCAGACTTTTCACTTCTCTCCTCTCCCAGGACACAGGGATCATCTCAGTCCACAGAATCAGGGAGCGATTGTGATATATCTAAAAGGGATAGTGGGACCTGCCGCCTTCCTTTCTACAAGCAAGGAAACTGAGTCACACACACACACCTTGCTAAAGGCAGAATCAAATCTAGAAATCAAATCTCCCCCAGTCTTAAGATAATGCTTTGTTTGTTTGTTTGTTTGTTAACAAACTACGTTACCAGGTTGCCTTTGGCTCTCCTGGAGATGATTGATGCTTCAGCTCAACATATGCCAACCCAAGGATTGTCAGGACCATGATGGTCTCCATCCATAACCTTGAAATTGGTTTCCTGATGCCACATTGGAATCAGCAACACTCACACCACCTGCCAACCTTTGATGTACGGAGAAGATGCGGATTCTCTACACTCTGGAACAAGGATCTGAGCTATCCCAGGGCTCCAGATCATTCCATGTTTAACCAGATAGTCTGGGGAACTATAATCTCGGTCCTTCTTTCATCCATAATACTTACATCAGTCTTTTTCAGAGTTATGCTTTCTTCACATTGGTTTCCTGACCTGAAATGCCCTTCTCACTTCTTTTTGAGAGAGGACTGCAAAGCAAGCCCATTACTCCAGGCCTCTCTCCTTACTTGATGTCTCATTTTGCAAGACAAAGGCAACTGATAATTTCTATAATATGGTCCACCTCACTCCACTTCCCTGTCATTCATTCACTTATCAAATCATCTGTTCAGAGCCTTTTGTATGTTAAGCACAGGGTTAGGAGTTTGGAATACTAAGAGGTGTTAAGATACAATCACTGCCCTCAGGAGCTAAATCCAGTGGAAAGATTAATAAATTAATAGACAATTACAAAGAATGTGAAAATCCTCTGGAAATCTCTAAGGACACGTTCACAGTTAGATGAAGCCTATAAATATTTAAATCTGTATATCATGTTGAAGCAATTTATATTAAATTTCTCTTCTGTGTTGAGATGATGTCGTTGTATGTGACACTACTTTATATATCACTTATTTTTGGCAACCTATCTAATAAGAATTTGCAATGCATTATTTAAGTATTATTACTTAACATGTCATATATTTATCCCTCGTGTCCTGAGTGAATCTTTAAGGAGAGGCATTATGTCATGTATACGTGAGTGTGTGTGCATATCTTTTAAAAGCAATTTCTAAAATAAATACTGATGTAAGTGTCAATATTTTTTTATGTTTTTATTTGAAAGTACATCACCTAATGTATCATGCTGTACATAAAACTGCATATTTAATAAACTTTAACAATGTTCCAACAACAATCTGAACCACTTAGAGTTCACAAAATTGATTCTCATCCTGCCGTAACTTCAATGTAGCTGGTATTAATAGCTACAGATTTTATTTTCTCTCTTTAAAAAGTATATCTACAGTACCGATAAATCCATTAGTTAAACTGCATTATCTTAGGATCCTATCTCTATTATATTTCAAAACCAGTATGGCTTAAAATGTAATCTCCAATCCCCTGCCAAAAGCGTCAATCACAATTTAGCAACCAAACTACAACGTGAATATAGGGATACATGATTATTTTGTTGGAAAATGTCTTGTGTGCAAAAGCAGTATTATAAGAGGGAAAAAAAAAGTGCCTTATTTTTCTCTTAGTCTAAAATACTTGAAAACACTTGACAGTTGATTGGAGAGCTTTCCCACACCAAGTTCTCCCATTTTTGTTTTATTTGCCATCCTTGTATACCATGGATGCTTGAAGTAACTGCTCACCTGTATCTGCCAGGATAGCCCTCCATAATGGCTGTAGTGACAGCCTATGCTTAAGGCCCTCTGTTTGAGGATATATCGTCCCACCCTTGTCCCTTTACCCATGAATTCTATCTCCTGCCCCTGGATGAAGAGTCTTTGTGGGAACTATCAAAGAGCACCAGAGAACTATTGAAAATTCAACCTTCCACAGTTAACAGTGACTCTAGACATATATTAATTCATCAAGACAGTGACTGGTAGTGACATCATTCAGTGATGCTAATATGGAGGACATGTAATATAGCATGATCATAAATTCTTTTGCCAAAAAAGGGGTGGAGCATTCCAAAATAAAAACAATAGGCAATACTCTGCCTACGAAGTTCTCAAGCTCATGGACTAAATGCATCTGTTTTCTGTCCCAAGCCGTGATGAATTCTATCTCTTGCGGATTAATGTAATGTTTTGGGCCTTCTTTGCGACACTCAACATGCTGTCTACTGACTCCCCCCTATACTTCCACTGCCCCCGTGGAGTATGTTTTCACATCTCTCACTTATACACATACACATACACACACTGACTTCAGCCTCATCTATGTTCCCAATTTTTACTTTATTAATGACAGATCAACATGAGCTTACTCAACAATGCAGACTGAAAAAAGGGGCAGAGGAAAAACAAGAACTCTGCACTTACCTGAAAATGATGTACCTGGGAGATTTTCCTTAGGAAAAGAGTAAATTTTGCACTGCACTTTTACAAAGTCCTTCAGGATATGGACCTAGTTAAGTTATCTAGCCACTGCCCCAAAAGGTCTTTTTTTGCACTGTGCCCTCTACACACATTAAACAGCATATTGTACAGAAAGAACTGTGTTTTCATGTTGCTCTACCCACCTACAAAGCCATTTCTCTTTCTCCTTTTGATTAGTCCCTTTTCTTCCATTAGTTATCAGCTTAGATATTGCCTCTACTAAATCATTCCCTGTAATCTCTTTAGGTGTTAGATATTCCTCCTCTGAGAACCCAGATACTTGAATGCTTACTCTATTGTTGTCCTTACCAACTAAACATAATTGCCTTCCTCTCTCACTAGACTGTGAGCTTTCTGAGATAAGAACTATGAATTATTCACTTCATAATCTCTAGTACTGAACTCTACTGGCCAATTTTATATGTTGAAGGATCATTAAAAAAAAATCCCAAATCAAGATCTGTGATTTACCTAAACAGCTATAGATACAACAAATTTCATCAATTACGAAAAAGAAAGACATCTAGGATTTTACTTAGGAGCTATTTAGTCCTATTTCAGAAACATGTGAACAGATTTCTTGATTTTCAATTATTATGATGTTAGAAAAAGGGAAAAAGATTTCAAAAACAGAAACACTGGGCTCAAGAGCAAGACAAGATATGACACAAACTGGTCATAAAGAAGGAGACAAAAAAAAAAAAAAAAAAAGAAGGAGACAGAACAAAACCAATCCAAAACAAACGAATAAGTAAGCTAACAAAGACTTCCTGTCAAAAAAAAAAAAAAACTTTTTTTTAAAGGAATCACAAGTAAATTCAATGTCTACTTCTTCATATAGAGTTAAATAGTGTAGGGAAAAACTGGTCATCATGCCTGTTAGATTCTCAGGTTTTGAACTTACTACAGGATAACATAATTAGTTGTCATAACTATGAATGAAATATTTTAAAATAACTTTATTAGTAGTATTTATCTTTCATCTAATGGCAGCAAAATTCCAAGAAAATAGGCATTTCTGTTCTATGCAGTTTTAAGATTAAATGGACAGAAATTAGTGATTTGCCCAAGGCCACTAACCAAGTCTTTATTCTGCTCTTGTAAAGCGTAAGAAAGCATGGAATTGATATACATTTTAGATATATTTTTCACCAGAAATAGGAAAGCATATTATTTTAATGCTAACAAACAAATGATTATTTGTTCCACATAGTCACCTTGAAAAGCAATCAATTAATGTATATTCTTATAATTCTTATAAAATGTTTCATAAAATAGGTACATTCTTCATTTAATATCACCCTAATTGACATTACCTATTTAATTATGTTAAAATTCTTGAATTATGAAGGAAAAGGTACTGGACTTTGATTCATTCTTATTTAGAGTCTGCCTCTAACTACTGGGGGGTGAAGGGTGGGGGTTGGTAAGTGTTCACTTCCCCTGACTCATGGTCTCCATCTTCTCCCCATTTTCATTATGATAACCTTCTGAAAATGAAGTATATGTCCAGTCTAGTGCTGGACATAGCATTGACTTGATGGATGTAACATATCACCACATCTTGTGATTAAAATAAGAAGATGAAACTAGATCACCCTGCAAAGTTCAAGATTCAAAATGAGAAGAGCCATGTTATATCTAATTAATCACTGTGGGGGCAAGTGATTCCATTCTAGCTCATGGTCACAAATTAATAGAAAAGTCTCTCACTTAAGAGAAATATTCTGAAAGTTGGTTGCAATATTCTATGTAATATTACTTGGAGCTTAAAATACAACTTTTCATTGAAATGTCACAAAAGGGTTAAGGATGAAGTGGTATAAAACAATATTTCCAACCATTTCAACTTCATTTTTGGCACTGCCTTCTGAACCTTGCACATTTTATTTCTTTCCTATATTGAGTGACTTTTCAAGTGGTCCTGCCGTGAGCCAGTAGAATTACTAAGAGGTTTCTGATTTCATAGCTATTTTTTATTATATTTGGAAGCTGGTCTTAAGTAGAGCTAAAACTCCAGGGCCACTATTTTAGAGTAGTAAAGATTGACATCTAAATTATGATGTAAGAAAAGTATAAGGCCATAGATTTCATTGAATGTAGAAAGAAGTAAAAAAAATGGATTTGTCTCTGAAAACGTTGGCTATTTGACATCTTTGAGAAATTTTCAAGCATATTAAATTCTAAATCTCAGCAATGAAATTGTGATAGACATTTGGCTTACATCTATTACTCTTAGTTAATTCCCAGTTAAAGTTCCTTAAATCTACCTTTAAATGTCTCTCTCTTCTCCTGGGGAAAATATGCCCACATAGGATTTAAGAGTCTAAAGTACATGTTTAGGGATTAGCAATGGTCAATGGTAAGACATAATGCAAAAACAATTTATTGCAAAAAAAAAAAAACTAACAAAACAAAACGAGAGAGAGAAAGAGATTGAACGCATCTGGCATTCTTTGATTCAATCCCAGATTTCATACACAGAAACAGGAACTTTATACTCTACTCAAATGTAAGTAAAATAGTATGAGTTAGATGTTCCATTCCACATGTGAATGAAGCCAAAGGAAATTAGGATACATGCCTAAGGTCATTTGGGTAGAAAGCAGCATTCCCTGTGCCTAGAATGAGTTTCTTCCAATTCTTTCTCCTAATGGGTTCTTTTTATTTATCCTTAGAAATAGAATTTAAATAATACTTCTTAGGATAGCCATCCATAGCCAGCACCATTCAGTATGACATAGGTGTCTAACCTCTACATCTTCGTAATACCTTGTATGTTGATCTTAGAATTTATAAAATATAATAATAATAATATCTTCATTTCTTAATTTAACCCACTGACAACAACACCACTGAAGGCAGGAACGATGCCTTACTACATATGATAAAACAAATACCCACCTTAAATGAATGACACATATTAAGCATTAAGGGAACAATTATCGCATAAAGTAGCATAGCTAGAACCAGACATAGGTCCATGTAACTTTTAAGGCCATGCATTTCAGGGGGCAAGGCAAAAATTATAATCTGGGCTATTACTCTGCAAAATAAAAGCAATAAGCTCTGATGAATTGGGTATCCACACAGCGGGTAGCTTTGTCTGGAGTTAGAGTTCTATGTGGTTATGTCACCAATCAGCTCTTCATCCTAAGGCAATATCCATATTTAGTCTAAAAGACAAATATAGAAAATTATTTTTTAAAACCCTAGATATCATACCAGTTTCACTGAACATTATAGGGCAGGGAAGAAAAAGAGACAGACCGACTCCCTACTGACTGAAACTGAGCCAAGAAAGTGAGAAAGCAAGAAAATAAATATCTTCCCACATAATGACCCAAAGTAGGTCTTTCAAATATCACCTCCAACTTGATTCTTATTTTTGGAAGACAGGTAGTGTTAGAATGTTGCTTTGAACTCTACACATATCAAAGCTAAATCAAAACACATGATATAAACACTATCACACCCTGCACTGTATTCAGGTTGCTTCCATTTGTAACATCAGCCATTATTACCAACACTATTTAAGAGCACAGAATGGTGTCGCAGAATCCCAATGATAACAGCGTCAAAATATAAAGACAAATACAATTTCAAAGTATTCCAGGGTGTGCAAGAATCGGGTCATGAATAAGGTCGTACTGCCTAAAGTTTGCTCTGATTAGTTGCGGGCTGGTAGGAGAGTAGACACACACGCAGATGTCAGACGAACACTTAGCAAACATTCCAATCCACAACTGCTGGTTCAGCCCAGGTATTCAACAACCCAGGTATTCTTCTACGTTGCCATCCTGATTTCTTGAAGTTACGATGCTACACTGTTTTCCTTGTATGAGTGTGCATGAAGTTTTTGGATATTGGGAGGGGAGGGGAATAGAGAATGGCTAATTACTACCCTGGCCATAAATCCCACCCATAATATGGTATTTACACCATCAAAGATGTATGGAAACTCACCGGGCTCAACATGAGGATGTTTCACACCCAAATACCATGGAATAAAGCTGAAACTGAAAACCGAGTCACCAATCTCCATGGGATAGCAGCACTGATGTCGTGACTCACAGACTCTTTCTGCTTGTCACTTTCAACAGAATTGTCTTATGAAATGACAAGATTCTAAGGGACACAGAATTGTCTTGATTAATGTGGCGAACTACTGCAATCACCAACACAGTGTGAACATACTGAACTGTGGCACAGATAGCTATTGTTGAAGATGGTAGTGGTGGTGGCCATGCTGTTGCCAGGTTTAATTTTGTCTGCTTAGAAAGTCTAACGTCTTCAAGTCTGGTGCTATTTTGGTAGCAGTAAGAAAAAAGGGCTGTAAGTTTCTATATTTCTTAATTTTCTATTGAAATAGGGTTGGAACAATAATGTTCTTCTATTTTTCCCCAACTCAGGGGTCATGGGACACACAGACACACACGCATGCATACACATACCCCTTACCATTCATGGACAGGGTCATTTTCTGCGCTTATTCTTTTGTTAAGTTCAATCTTTAGCCAATGATAACACTTTCCAGGTGCTTTTGCCTAATATTAGATATTGGGATGAATGATTGAAATCGTGCCCATTAAAGAAGCATAGATTACATAATGCTTCATAGTTTCTGGTAATGTTAATTTATTACTAATTTTAGAGACCCCTTTTCTTCTGTTAGCTATCATAATAGCCTAGCATTACCATTCACCCTTGC
Source organism: Canis lupus familiaris (assembly GCF_011100685.1). NCBI lineage: Eukaryota > Metazoa > Chordata > Mammalia > Carnivora > Canidae > Canis > Canis lupus. The sequence goes on along the minus strand of NC_049226.1, from coordinate 86,576,038 downwards.
CTGGAACATTCCAAGTTTTTATCTTTATCCCTGAATAGTTATTAATGCTCATCAGTACTAAAACTTTTCACTCTCAAAAGTGTCATGGTTTTGGGCAGCCCAGGTGGCTCAGCAGTTGAGCACCTGCCTTCGGTTCAGGGCGTGGTCCTGGAGACCCGGGATCGAGTCCTATGCAGGCTCCCTGCATGGAGCCTGCTTCTTTCTCCCTCTGCCTGTGTCTCTGCACCTCTCTCTCTCTCTCTCTCTCTCTCTCTATGTGGGTCTCTCATGAATGAATGAATGAATAAATAAATAAATAAATAAAGTGTCATGGTTTTGTCATCCTAAATCCTAAGCATTCTTTACTGTAACTATTGTTAAGCATTCAATTATATTGTTACGGTGCCACTAAATATACTTAAAATTATGACCTTTACTAAGTAAACCCAATACCAACCCAGATTAGAGATGAGACACAATGCAGAGACAAGAGTGGTTTCAGAGACAAATAAAGGTATCCTTTCCCAAGTATTTATCTGGCGTATGAAAGACAAAATATCCGTCAGGTTATTTGTAAGTTTTCTTTCTTCGGGATCAGCCCTGTTAGTAGTATCTCTCTCTGTTTCTATCATCCCAATTGTAGTATACATTCTCAGACATCATTATCCTAATGTATCATAGAGATGATAGCTCTATCTTCTAAGCCTGGCAGTTGGCAATGTGGCTTGTTATGCATTCAGAAATATTTGGAATGTGAAATTAAACAAAAGAAGCATGTAGATATCAAACGACTACATGTAAAAATGTCTTTGGCACTTTGTTTGCAATTAAAATAATTCTAAATATACCTAGCACACTTTTGCATCCAATTAAAAAAAAAAGAAAAGAAATGTAATTGGTAGAATTTTATTGCCCATGATTAGGTATTCATTTAGTTTTTTACCCCCTGAGAGTCTACAATTGCAAATAGTTTCTATATATTGTCACAGTTCATAAAATACACCCTTTCGTTTAACATATTAGAGCTTTGGCAAACAGTTAAAAAATAACTGATGCATTTTTGTCATCTGTTTTGTTTGTTTTTTAAACCATTCCTCTCTAAAAATATAGATCCAACCATATACACAGACTTTTTTGTGGTCGGTATCAAACTTCCGTTTAACCAAGAGTTAGTCTCTTTGTGTTGATTAAAATATCCTTTTATTCTTGAAACGTTGGCAAAATGAACTAGAGCTGAGATGCGTCTATAAACTGTAAAATCTCTGGCACAATCTATCAGTTAAGCAGTTTATTATTTTATAATGAAAAGACACTATCACTAATGGGTCAAACATGCTCTCATTCTCATGTTATTTTCTCATTTTTTGTGATGGTAAATAGAGTGTTGTTATCTTTGGACAGGATGACAGCTTCAGGCAGGAGATACAACCCTAGGGACTAGCACTTTAATTTAAAAAGCCAAGAGGAAAAAAAAGCACCGGAGGAAATCAGACAAGGCGAGGCTGGAAACAAAAGCTGCATTTCACAATCAGAGGTTGGACAAGGAGCCCCTGCTAATCTCAAGTCTGCTCCAGAGGTGGTACTTTTAATAGCAAAAATAGAGGAAATAGAGACAAATGGCAGACGACTCTATGGTGAGGACTTGAAGACACACATTCAGCATAGGATGACCCCCAGGATATTACTTTCTGGAACAGGTTATCTATGGGAGAGGCATCAAGTGTTCTGACACACTCTGAGTATGAGAAACCACTTTCTTTTCACTTCCATTAAGGGAAGGTGTGTTTATAAAGTAAAGGCAGTAGCGTGTCTTCCATTCCTCTGTCAATAAACCAGGCTTTCTGGGCATCTACTAAATGGTAAACGCAGATGGAAGACAGTGAAGCACAGAGACAGAAAGTAATGTTCTAATTCTGGTTGCAAGAACAGATCATTCCGGGACCAACAAAGTATTCAGGTGCCTGAGATATTACTGTTGGACCATGAACTCTTTAAAGCATATATATGGTCATTAGGGGGTCCCTGCCGCCTGGGTGCCCAGCACAAGCTTGGTGGTTCTCACACATATTTCTTGAATGGAGTCATCCATCCCAAGGTATGAGAATGAAAAACCTGGAGTGTTCTAGGAGTATACAGAAGGTGCCTAATGACATTATTCAAAGATGGTGACTCTTAGCTTAGTGTTAAAGGAGTAAACATTAACTGAACGGAGGTGCCTGGGTGGCACAGTTGGTTAAGAGGCCGACCCTTGGTTTCAGCTCAGGTCGTGATCTTGGGGTCACGAGATGGAACCCCACCTTGGGCTCTGCACTCAGCGTGGAGTCTGCTTGGGATTCTCTCTCTCCATCTCCCTCTGCCCTCATTCTCGAACACATACATAAACCTTAAAACAACAACAAAAACGAGGATGTTGACTAAATGTCGGAGACGTGATCTGGTCCCAACAGAGACAAAGCAATATGTCTAGTTCTGTGAGGCTTGTTCTATGGCTCTGTGTGTATGAAACAGAGCTAGGGGAAAATAACAAATGAAGAGGAGGAGGAGGGGGGAGAGGAGGACTCTGGTGGTGGTAGTGACGATGACGATGTTAAAAAAATTCTTGACATTTAAAATTTCTATTGGTTTCAATGACTATGTTAAACTGTTTATGAAGTTACCAACTGCTCATTAATCTTCATAAAAATCCAATAAAGGAAATGTAATTCCCAGGACAAATTGTCAGTATTTCTAAAAGCCTAGAGGAGAACTTCAATATAGTTACCTGGGTTAAATAAAATAGCATCTTTCAACTTTGGGGGAAGAAATTAGATCAATGCAATATGGAAATTCTGGTTATCTATCTCATGGCAATTACATGTTCTGAATGATATATGCACATATTTTTGAAAAAAAACTAAGAGTGGAGAAAAATGGATATTGATTTAAAATACAGTTCATGCAAAATAAAATAATAAAATAAAATAATAAAATAAAATAAAATAAAATAATAAAATAAAATAAAATACAGTTCATGTGCTGGACAAAAATAAAAATGAGTTTGTTAAAAGGGAATGAAAAAGATCTTTTGTGGTGAAACCTTTGCAAAATGCGAATTCTTTATAAAGCTTTAACTTTCTAAAATCCCAAAACTTTAAATGACTTAAGAGGCCTCATAGGTGAAGTTGATTCTGGACTCCAAGATTTTAGCATCCAGGTCTTCTCTCTGCTAAATTGGACCTCTAGCATCTATGATCTTTTTTCTCCAAGTCCTTAAATTAATTGCTTATGTGCAGCTCATTGTTTATGAGCTAGTCAGATAAGTTAATTTTTAGTTAATATCTGAAACAAGGAGGCCATCTCCATGTGTGCTATCTCTTCTTACTACAAATTAGCAAAGTAACAGAGAACCCCTGACAAATATTCAATACTCAATATCGTGACTTAGAAATCCTGCTCCGCCTTCTACCCCCCTCCCTTGGCTACTATTGATTGTTCCGTACTGCAGTCCAGCTCTTACTACGGTGGAGGATTTGCCCTGCAACTCGACTACCTTTGATTCATTGCTTCTCAGGAATGCAACGTCAGCTAATGTGGCTTGCAAATTACTTTAATTAAAAATATTTAATATTTGGAGGGGTTTACAGAAAAGATAAGCAGATGGTACAAAGATGTAACAGGAAAGTTGAGTGAACGGTACAAAAAGTACTGTCTGGTAAACTTCCACACACTTGACCCCATTACTGATCTCTTACATGAGTGTGATACAGTAGGTAAAACTGATGAGCCCATGTCAACACAGTATTATTAACTGAAGGGCTTACATAGGGATTCATTCTTCGTGTTGTGCCTTCTATCAGGTCTCTGTCTCTAGCTCACCTTCTACCTACGTATTTAAATATAAAATGATATTATCCATTAATATAGGATTCCTCATCCCCCTAAAAGTCCACCTGTGCTCCACCTATTTATCCCTCATTTCCACCAAACCCCAGAAACCAATGATCTTTTCGTTGCCTATGGTTTTGCCTTTTCCAAAATGTCCTGTAGTTAGAATCATACATTATGGTATTTTATACAAGTTTATTTTTTACTTATCAATGTTTATTTAAGGTTTCTTCATGTCATCATGGTTTGAGAACTCATTTCTTTTTATTATCGAATAACATTCCATTATCTGGATGTGCCACAGTATCTTTATCTGATCACCCATTTAAGAATAACTTGACTACTCACAGTTTGGGGTAATTATGAATAAAGCAGCTATAAATATATGTATACAGGCTTTCTGTGGACAGAAGTTTTCAATTCATTTGGGTAAATACAAAAGAGCATAGTGCTCTATTTGCTTTTGGTTTTATTTGCTCTTCATTTTGTTTGATCTTAAGGTGTGAGCCAGACTATATATTTGAGAGTCTTCCTTCCTTCATTCCTTCCTTCCTTCCTTCCTTCCTTCCTTCCTTCCTTCCTTCCTTCCTTCCTTCCTTCCTTCCTTCATTTATCTATTTTTTAAGATTTTATTTATTTATTCATAACAGACACAGAGAGAGGCAGAGACACAGGCAGAGGGAGAATCAGGCTCCCTGCGGGGATCCCAGGACCCCGGGATCGTGACCTGAGCCAAAGGCAGACACTCAACCACTGGACCACACAGGTGCCCTAATTTCTCCTCTTTTTAGTGTACGAGTTTAAAACTATAAATTCCCCTCTCAATGCTTTAGCTGTGCCCCACACATTTTATATATTGTATTTCCATGTTTATTCAGCCCAATTTTAAAATTTACTTGTATGTGTTTTTATTTTCTTTACTCCCCTTTTACCCAGGAATAGTTTGAAAAATTGTTATTTAGTTTCCAAATGTTTGGATATTTTTCTGTTATTTTTGTTATCGACTTCTAATCTGATTCTATTGTGATTCAAAAACATTTTCTGTGATGGGGCACCTGGGTGGCTCAGTCCATTGAGTGGATCTCATTGTCCTGGGATCAAATCCCAGGTGGGCTTTCTGCTCAGCAGGGAGTCTGCTTCTCCCTCTGCTCCTGCTTGTGCTCTCTCTCTCTTCCTCTTGTGCTTGTTCACATACTTTCTCTTTCTCAAATAAGTAAATAAAATCTGTTATTTTTTAAAAAAAAAACTAACATTCTCTGTAGGATTTCTGTTCTTTTAAATTTGTGATTTATTTTATGGTTTGATATGCATTCTCTGGGAACTTGAAAAGAATGTGTGTTCTGCTGTTATTGGGTGGTGTGCTCTATAAATGTCAATCAGATCCTGCAGGTTGATGGTATTGATTTGTTTTACAACTGTGTTACTTTTCTGTCTAGTTCTTTCATTAATTGCTGAGTTAGGCCTACTAAAATCTCAGGCTCAGGTCGCCTGGGTGGCTCAGGAGTTGAGGTCCGTCTTTAGCTCAGGGCGTGATCCTGGAGACCCAGAATCGAGTCCCACATCGGGCTCCCTGTATGGAGCCTGCTTTTCCCTCAGCCTGTGTCTCTGCCACTCTCACTTTGTCTCTCAGGAATGAATGAATGAATGAATGAATGAATGAATGAATAAATAAATAAATAAATAAATAAATAAATAAATAAATAAAATCTTAAAAAAAAAGGAAGTGTCAGCTTACAATTATGGACTTGCCTATTTTTTCTTTCAGACTGATCAGTCTTTGTTTCACTTATTTCGAGGCTCTATTGTTTGGTGCATACACATGTAGAATTGTTATGTCTTCTTGGTAGAGTGACCCCCTTGTCATTACATAATGTCACTGTCTGCCTTGGCAATTATCTTTGCTCTAAATTCCGCTTTAGCATATAGTAAGACATCCACAGCCTTTCTGTTGTTTATATTGGGTAATTTCTATTTTTATCTGCAATTTTGTCCTTTCCCCTCCATTCAGCTTTTGAGCCCAACCTCAGAGTTTTTGTTTACTTTGCTCTGATTATTGCACTTGTTTTACATTTTCCATTTAGTTTATTTTATATTTTCTATTCCTTTGCTGAAACTTTCTATATTTGTTTTAAATTTATTTTCACTTTTTTTTTTTCCATTTCTTTGAATTCCTTATGACTGCCCAGCAAGGTCAAAAGTCTTAATTTCTTACTTGGGCACTTCTGCTATCACTTTCAAAGGTGAACAGATGGTAACACTTCATTACACCTTGGAGGCGATGAAAGTTTAGCTCTCTACTTGTTCTTTTCTGGAGTGGGTAGAGATTAGGGCTACAGAGTTTCCTGCACTCTTTGGTTAGATTAGAGCAGTTGTTTTCTAAAAGTTTCCTTTCTTTCCAAGCTCTGACTCTCCTGTTCTTTTGTCTAGAGTGAACAGGATTTTTATTTGTTTTTGTCATCTCCATATTTTAGATGACTGGCTTCTTCAGTTCCATAACTTGGAAACATAAAGCAAACAGCAAATTAAAATCCAGGGAATTTATAACCATGTCATTACTTGGGTCCTCAGGTCCCTAACTGGTCTGCCTTCTTCTCTTCATCTTACACTGTGTTATTCTGTTATATATATAATATAATATAATATAATATAATATAATATAATATAATATAATATAATTACATATATATAATATATGTAATTATATATATATATATATATATATTATATATATAATGTCCAGAGTTTTTAATTGCATTTAGTGGAAAAACAGGGAAAAAATATGTCTACTTCATATTCCAGGAAGCATAACTACTCTATCCATGTCATTGCTTTTGTATAAAAACTCTAACTTCAGGGATCCCTGGGTGGCACAGTGGTTTGGCACCTGCCTTTAGCCCAGGGCGCGATCCTGGAGACCCAGGATCGAATCCCACGTCAGGCTCCCGGTGCATGGGGCCAGCTTCTCCCTCTGCCTATGTCTCTGCCTCTCTCTCTCTCTCTCTCTGTGACTATCATAAATAAAAATTAAAAAAAAAAACTCTAACTTCAATACACATATGTTTTGACTTCTTAGTATCATTTCTTCATACACACCTATTCTCTTTGGCCTCAATCTTGTACTTGTGTAGGTCCTTTGATTGAATAAAAAGACATCACCTGAATTGTCCTAAGCCAGAATCTCTGATGGGATATGGATTAACTTTTTTTTTCCTACTGTAATCCTCAGAAATCAGAAGAACTTAGGCTTTTGACAAATTATATCACAAATTTGTTCCTTAGTCTTGAACATAAAAAATAAAAAAAGAAGCAAGCTGTGGATTTAAGGAGACATGTTTTAATTTCAGAGTGAGTTAAACCAATATAATGATAGAGGTATGATGCATTAATCAATCTCTTAAGGACCTTAGTGGATGTGGCCCATGCCTGATAAGCCCTATAATCGATATAACTGACCATACCACATCCTTTCTCCCCAAGCACACACATGAAACTTGGATCTGAAATTATTAGAAATTGTATTTGGAATATGGTTTTCTAGAGTCAAATGGAAGAAAATTACTTACAGTGAGCATAATTGAAATAAAGTTCAAACATGTGTTGTGATCTATCCAAGAATTTTGGTTTCTGTTTTTCTTATTTTATTTATGATAGTATTTATTGAGAAGAAAAATGCATATATTGTTAAGAATGAAGACAAGTCCAAATTTTTGTGATATCATTTTGTAAACCATCATTTTACACACACACACACACACACACACACACACACACACACCTTGATGACAAAGAATATCAAAATTTAATAGGAATCTCCACTCAGAATAAAACTTTGGTTCTGAGGATGTTACAAATAGGCTATATATATTTACCAATTTGTTAAAATGCACAGTCACTTATTTTTCTATAAAACACTACTTCATAAATAACTTGTTAAATTTTATTTGATGGTATTCCTGTATATCTTTTTGATCATTCCTCTGCAAGTTAAAATCAATATGATGAATATAGGCCCATCTTATCAAGTCATATTTAAAAATTTGTCACTGGATAATGAATTTATTTTTAGTTGCAACCAGAGACCACTTCAAATGTTTTAAACCTTCTTCCATTCCCCATTTTGCCTTTCATATTATCAGAAATAATTTAGTAACAGATCCCACGAACTTTATTCCACCACTGAAGACTCTGAGCACTAACAGCTTGTGAATGACAAATGTGCAGCACATAACCCAGATTTCTGTGAGGGAAAGTTTAAAATCCATCACTTTCTAATATCCCTGTGTTGACAGAAATTCTTTAACAGAAAGTGAAAAAATAAATGTCACCTATAACACTGAATTCAATGAGCAGTCCTGTCAACAACGGGGGTTAAATGTCTCTGTGGTATCATTTGTAGATGTTTTGTTTAAGACAACATTTGCCACACAATTGGTAACTGAAGAAATAGTGAATCAATACAGATTTAAAGTTTAAAAAAAACGATAGTTGTGTTATGAAGAGAGGCGAAAGAGAGAACTGATGTTTGCTGAATACTTACTATAAACCAAGCACAGAGACTGCCACTACACAAAGCATGTTCTATTTTATCATCCTTGAGCTTAGCCTTACAATGTAGTCTTTGATACCCTTCTCATTATAAGAAAACTAAGACTCAGAGAAATTAGTTAATTTTCCAAATATATCTATCTTATTTATATTTATTAATACATATATCTTTACATATGTTTCTTAAATACCCAAGTAATACTTCTTTATGACACATGAAGCAACACAAAGCTGTGTTAAAGATAAGTAAATCACCTCCTTAAGAATTACTGCTACATAAGCATATTTGGGTAGTAACAGTATAAACAAAATTGTAGAAAAAAATATAAATAATGAATTCAGAGCATTAATGTCAGGATATTCTCTTTTGAGTAGAAAGAACTAGATCTGAGACTTAAATAGTGGGTAAAATTATAGCAGGAAGGAATACAGGAAGACACTAAACTACATAAAATACCATGAATAGGAGCCTGAAGATAAAAAGAAGAGAAACTAACTTTTATTAGATACTTATCATGTTTATCTCCTTAATAAGACAATACATAAAAATAGAAGTCATCCTCCACATTTTATGAATGAAACGAGTATATTTGCAACTCTCAGGTAGGGTTTTGACACAACACTGGACAGTCTTACCATACGTGTTTCCCCTTAACCAAGGGTTTGGTAAGGTGATTATAAGCACCTTAATAGAGATCAGTATCAAATTATGTTCTTGATTACATTCTAATGGGATTAGATTCCATTTTCCAGGTAGGTTTTTTTTTTTTTTTTTTTTTTTTTTTTTTTTTTATGGTGTTTGAAAATGGAGTGACATAGTCAAAGACAAATCTGGTGACCATATGAAGACTGGATTTTAGTACCTAGTTCCTGAACCCAGAAAATGAAGCTAGGAGATTACTGAAGTGATTCAGTTGTCTGGAGAGAAGAATCTGCCCTAAAGTGGATTAGTGGTCAAGAAAAAGAAAAATGACTACGCGGAGTGCTTTGTAAGTAAACGGACTAGATAGAATGCAGTTATCAGAAGAACAGGAAAAACCGTCTGTTTCACCTTCCACGTCCTACGATGTTTTTCCAATGAATTAACAAACTAAATAAGGAAGCTAACATTTCAAATGTGGCAGAAAATGTGGCAAAGCTTTCAGACCCACAAAGCTGATGGATGTATTCACATAAATGTAGTTTGGATATATTTGGTAATTATTTCAAATTATATGAAAGGGGTATAATATTAACATGATGGAATGCTTCATAAAGTTCATGAAGTCCGATATTTTATTAAACACAGTGCACTAAAATTCCAAATAAATATATAGCAGTTATTAGAGTCAGTAATAAAATCTGATTATTTTTATAATATATGTTGATTTCAGCAGTATCGATTTTGGTCTTATTTGTATTAGGTTATTGAAGCTGTGCATTACTTACACTGGTTACTGTTCAAATTGACATATTTATACCCTTTTTTGTAGTTATGTAATTGGCTTTATTTTTATTACACCACATTCTTGTTGTGAACTTTTTTCTTGACTATTGACTTTGTCATGTATTATCCACGAGGGGGCCTTCAATTAATTCTCCAAACTAGATGGAAGGGGGACAGCTTTTGACAAAAGCTAAAAACATATACATATTTCTTATTTCCTATGTAGATTCTTTTTATTTTTAAATATTTTTTAAATGTATTTATTCATGAGAGACAGAGTTGGGGGGGCAGAGACATAGGCAGAGGGAGATGCAGGCTTCCTTTGAGAAGCCCAGTGTGGGACTCAACGCCAGATCCTGGGATCACGCCCCTAGCTGAAGGCAGACGCTCAACCACCGAGCCACCCAGGCATCCCTCCTATGTAGGTTCTTATATTTTCCTTCATCGGATCCAGAAGTCAACTAACATCAGCTGGCACTTACTCGGTGCATTTTTAACAGGGGCATAGGTAGACAGAAAACAGGCCTTTCACAATCAGTATATCTGAAAGAGCTGCTAAAATTTGCCCACTAACAAAAACCTTGAAGTCAAGAGTTTTTGAAGGAATAATTGTTGGGATACTAAATGCAGGTCAGAGTTATGAGCCAATGCAAGAAAAGTTGAGAGCAACTGCACTTGTGAGATCCTTTTCTCTCTATTTTCTACACTCGACATAATAATGCACCGCCAACTACCACATATTACTGCGTGGCTCTCAAATGAACTTATAATTTCCTCCACAGAATTGATGAATGTCGTCAGTCATGCTTGCTCAGAAGAAGGGAAATGTCTCTGTGCTTCCTAAGATGATCCTGGGTTGCAGAAAGAAAAGGAGAACACAGACTGCTGAGCTGAGCCATGAGAGCCAGGTGCCATATTCCCCCACCAGGGTGTTTGGTTGCATTCTCGCTGCCCCAAGATGAGCTTCCACTTTAGCTGAGAGGGGAAAACAGACTCCTTGTTTATTTAACAGGGACAAGAGTTACTTTCTCATACGAGGCTTCACTTATCCCCTCACTACCACGGCTCAAAACGTCAGTGTTCCAGCAGGATATTTCTCCCAGGAGTGCTTGACCACGTCCGATACTCGAAGACACCGAGGCTCACAGAAGTTCACGATGGCTCAAGCTCACTTAGGCGGAAGCTATAAATGCAGATTTAAAAATCAAGTCTTCCTCACTCACTTCCTCACTTCCTTTTCTGTTCTACACACAAAGAATCAGAAAAAAATTATAATAATTTGAATTTCTCATGAGCCTTAACTTCTGAAAGATATTTCTTTTCTCTTATTGTATTTCCTGATTCCTTCCTCTGAAGGTTACCTTTAGCGTTGGGCCGGGGCCATGGACTCTAGACTGCAATGCAACCAAATTTTCTGGGAAATACACTAAATGGTCGCTTCTCTTCTGCCATTTGTTAAACACTTACTATAAAACAGCAATTGTGCTGAACTTTTAACATTTATGATTTTGTATCTGGTTTTCAACTGAATTCTGATGTAGGGATTTCTCCACCTTTTCAGAAGAAAAATAAATGAGGTTAAATGGTTGGGAAAAGTCACAAAGCAAGTAAGTAGTGAGGCCTTTATTCAAATCCATGTCTATGTGACTTAAATTCTATGCTCTTGTCGCTCAAAATTTGTGCTCTTACTTAATTATTCTTTCTCTCTCAAATAAAGTCAGATTGAAGAAACCTATTGTAATAGGGTCATAGACTCTTAAATTTACAGGACTATCCACAAATCTTCATCTTTTCTGAACTCTTTTTTTTGTAGCATTGAAAATAATTTTAATTAACATATAAATATTTGCATATATATTTTTTAATTTGCTTCTCACTAGACCATAAGTTTCGTGATGACAAGGACCTCAATCGCCATGTTTCTGTTTGCATCCCAGTACCGGAGAATGATATATTGTTTATCTTAACACACACAGTTTAAGAGAAGCAATGCATATGTGAAAAAAAAAAGCTAAAATATTCAAGGAGTTTTGTTTGTTTTTGGTCTATTGATGCCATTGCTTCATTTAGGAGCCATCTACTCTTCATTTGCTTAACCTGACTTCTTTCAGAACTTCTTCTATCCTTCTCTATTCATCTTTGAATGCTGGAAGGCTGACCTGTTAGATTATATTGACTAGATATTCTTGTCCTTGGCTTCCTGTGAGATTCGGCCAATGGGAGCCACTGACAGGTGATGTAAAAGTGGTGAAGAGATAGGTCAGAGTATTTATTCCCCCTCCTCTTGCCCCTGAGGGCCATGTGTTCCAATATGAAAGACCATTGCTCCTGTCAAAAGCCTCCCTCCCTCACAGAGTTACTGCAACTGAGTTACAATAACCAAACTGTATCCGTTTCCTAGGGTTGCCATAACAATATATTGTCATTTAGGTTACTTAACACAGAAATTTATTATCTCACAGTTCTGGAAGCTGGAAGTGTGAAATCAAGATGCCAGGAGGGCTATGCTATCTCTGCAACCTGAAAGACTGCTGGCTTCTCCCAGCTTCTGATAGCCCGATGTTATTCCGTGGCTTATAGATACATTGCTCTTATCACTGAACTTGGCCTGCAGATGCACCACACCAAACTGCCCCCATCACCATATGCTGCTCTCCCTCTGTCTCTGCCTCCATGTCTCTCTGCCTTCACATGACCATCTGATTGTAAAAAGCTCAGTCACATTGAATTAGGATCTCACCCTACTCTCGTCTGACCTCATCTTAACTACTTACATCTGCAATGATCCTATTCCCAAATGAGGTCACATTCTGATGTAATGGGGGTTAGGACTCCAAACATATATTTTTTTGGAGAGACGCAATTCAATGTATAACTCATCCCTCCCCTTGTTCCTTCATGTCGAGATATACTAAGAGACACCTCTTATTGCTTGTCTATATAGTTTTCACCATCTTATTGGCTTTCATTAATTCTGTCTATGCCTGGGACACCTGGGTGGCTCGGTTGGTTAAGCATCGGCTTTCGGCTCCGGTCATGATCCCGGGATCCTGGGATCTAGTCTCGCTTCATTGGGCTCCCTGCTCAGTGAAGGCCCTGCTTCTCCCTCTCCTTCTGCCTGTCACTCTCCCTGCTTGTGCTCTCTCTTTCTCTCTCTGACAAGTAAATAAATAAAATCTTTATAAACAAAATAAAAAAAAAAAAAAACCTCTGTCTATGCCTCTGCATATACTCCTTTCATTCAAGTGTCTTGGTTCTCTCTCATTTTTAAAGATTTTATTTATCTATTTGAGACAGAGACACAGGGAGAGAGAGAAAACATATGAATGGGGGGAGGGGCAGGAGGAAGGAGAAGGAGAATCTTGAGCCAACTCTGTACTGAGAGGGGAGCCCAGAGGAGGTCTTGATCTCAAGACCCTGAGACCATGACCTGAGCTGAAACCAAGAGTTGGAGGCTTAACCTATTGAGCGACCCACGTGCCCCTTGGTTATTTCTCTTGAGAGTGCTTTCTATTTCATATAAGAACCCTCATCATGATAAACTATCCCTATTTTGCCAAAACTCAGTGTAGTATTTATTAAATTTGGCCAGAATTGGATGTGTCCAAGTTTTGGAGGTTTGAGAAGAATTTTTAAAAAATAAAAATAAAAAGCTAAGAAAAGACTATAAATTGAGAGCTCATAAAAGGTTTAAGATAAAGGTGTCATTAATATCAAACAGCAAGACAGACCTTTTGAATTTGACCTTAAGAACTAAAAAAAAAAAGTACATATTTGTCTGATATCTGGTGACCTCATCAAAACTAGTTGTAGCACATTGTTATTTTTTTACTGAGAAATCCAATATGTCCTTTAGACATCAGCTGTAATAGAAGCTGACAGGTACTAGTAGAGAGGGTAAAGTAAAAATTTCAAAGCCATTTGTGAATTATAAATAAAATATAACACCATATATTGAATTGTCACTCCGAATCCATTGCTCAATGATGATAAGGAGATCCCTACCTGCTTTAAAGGATAATATGGCCATCATTCACCAAAAATCACGTGAAGTTCCTTCAGAAAGTGGTTACTGGGATGGATGTGCTAACAAATCCATGCTTTCCTTAGCACATTTTACATAATCTGGCTTCCCTAGTCTTCACTCTATACAAATACCACGTTAAACATTGGAGAAATGAATGGCAAGTATCTCTTCCAAGCAATGAAAACTATCCATTTGAGTATGACATCTCTGTTAGAACAAAGCAATCTAGAATTGTGGTGATTTTTGCTACACACATGTTTGCATATGTGCATGCACATGTGTCTGTGTACATGCCTGGGTTTGGTACAGATTTATCAGTAGTCCTTCATGTAGAAATCTTCGGTCTAAATAATAAAATGTTGAAGTCTATGAGAGTAACCTTGAGAATTTGTGGCATAGTTTTTCTATGCATAGGCCAAATTAGTTCATTATTCCAGCTTAAGGGTCTGCAAATTTTCATTTTACTTCAATGCATTTCTTAGAATAAATAATGTGAATATATTCTGACTAAAGGTAATTTCTATCAAGAAGATCAGAATAAACAACATTAGCAAATGAAATAGTCTGTTTATTCATAGAACTTGAAATTATATATTTGCCTAGTCTTTCATAGGTTTGCATCAAATAAAATAAATTCTGTGATTTCAGTGTCCATTTTGGTCTTTAAAGCATAATAAAATGTTACAATATGTCAGAAAGAAAAAGCCAATGGAATTTATAGAGACATGGATGGGTTCTAGGATTAATTCTGCCTCAAATTTTAAAATTCTCTCTGAATATATCCATTTGTTTTTCTCATGTATGGAATACAAGCATTCTTCCTAAATATTATCCTGTTTCTTTCTAGTTCGATCAATGCGTGACTTTATGATATATAGAACTCTAGGGAAAATTTAGCCTGTTATGTGCCGTAGATTATTTTTCATATAATACAAGCCTCTTGAAACCTGAATATCCAGAGATGGCAAATATACTTTCCATTATCCTTCTGGAGGGCTATATATGGGTCAACACAAATAAAATCCTGGTTCATGTTACTCATAATGGTCTCTGTAATTTCAAAGTACTTTTAACTTGTTTTAGTTTATTTTAAATAAACTGTGACAGATATCTAATATTAGAAGCATTTGAAAAATTTTCTATGGTAGACAGCTTCTAAAATGGTTCCCAGTTATTCCTACCTTCTGGTATTCATGCTCTTATGTAATCCTTTCCTTTTGTATGTGGGCAAAATCTAGTGGCTTGCTTTTAATAAACAGAATATATCTAAAGTGATAGGCTGTCACTTCCAAAATTAAGTTATAAAAGATTTTGTCTCCCATCTGGTTCACCCACTCTGTCTTGCTAGCTCTGATGTAGCATGCTGTTATATTGTGAGCTGCTCTATGGAGAGGCCCATGATAATATCCAACCAGTAGTCTACAAAATCAAAACTCTCAGTTTAACAGTCTCTGAATCCTTCCAATGATCATGTCGACAATCATGGAAGCAAATCTTTCCCCAGTTAACATTAAGATGACTGCATCTCTATCCACACCTTGACGGCAATCTGGGAGAACCTTAAATCAGTGGGCCTGGCTATGCCCAACTATGCTACAGTTTACAATTCCTAACTGTAGAAACTGAGGAAATAAATATTGTTGGGTAAGTCACTAAGCTTTAGGATAATTTGTTACATGGAAATAGATAATTAAGCTATTTTCTCTTTAGCATGGAGAGAAATGCTAATGTAGAGTGCGGCCAAGTGCTTACTTTTGGGGGGGAAGAGAGGAGTAGTAAAATAAACCTAAGTAATTACTGCAAGTGAGATAGGTTCTTATTCCTGACTGGAACAAAACAAAAACAAGCTCAGAAGCCCTGGAATTAGGACAAAAATAAGTGACCACGCTTTGCATAGGTCCCTATCTCTCTGTCAAAACTCATTTTGTTTTGCACAGCAAAGGAAACCATCAATAAAATGAAAAGACAGTCTACTGAATGGGAGATGATATTTGCAAAAGATATATCTTTTAAGGGGTTAATATTCAGAATATATAAGAAAATTATACAACTCAACACCAAAACAACAAATAATTCAATTAAACATGGGAATAGACATTTTTCCAAATAAGATATAAAGATAACCGAGACACATGAAAAGATGTCCAACTTCACTAGTTATCAGAGAAATGCAAATGAAAACCACAATAAGATATCACCTCACACCAGTCAGAAGGGCTAGTTTAAAAAGGACAAGATATAACAAGTGAGGATGTGGAAAAAAGGGATCCCTTGTGCACTCCTGGTAGGAATGTAAAGAGGTGTAGCCACTATAGAAAAGAGTATAGAATTTCCTCAAAAGATTAAAGATAGAAATATCATATGACCCAGTAATTCCATTTCTGGGTATTTACCTCAAGAATACAAAAATACTAATATGAAAAAACATATGTACCCCTATGTTCACTAAGGTACTATTCACCTCAAGAATATAAAAACACTAATATTAAAAAATACATGCTCCCCTATGTTCATTGCAGCATTATTTACAATAGTCAAGAAATGGAAGAATCTAAGCATCCATCAATAGATGAATAAATAAAGATGCGATGTGATTCATGCATGCATGCAGGTGCACACACACACAATGGAATATTACTCACCCATTAAAAATGAAATCTTGTTAATTGCAACAACACAGATAGGCCTAGAGGGTATTATGTTAAGTGAAATAAATCAGACATGAAAAGACAAATACCATATGGTTTCACTTATATGTGGAATCTAAAACCAAAACAAACAAATGGACAAAAGAAACAGAAATATCAATACAGTAGAACAAACTGTGCTTGCCAGAGGAGATGGGGTGGGAGAATAGGGAAAATAGGTGAAGGGGTTTAAGAGGTACAAACTTCCAGTTATAAAATAAATAAGTCACAGGGATGAAAAATACAGCAAAGGGATATATTCAATAATACTGCAATAATTTTGTATATATGTAGGTGACAGATGGTAACTACACTTATCATGGTGAGCTTTCTGGAATGTATATAATTGTCAAACCATTATGCGGTACAGGTGAAACTAACATAACATTTATGTCAACTATAGTTCAATTAAAAAAAAAAGAGTCATGGAGTGTCTGGCTGACTCAGTTGGAAGGATATGGAACTCTTGATCTTAGGGCTGTGAGTTCAAACTCCATGTTGGGTGTAGGGAGTACTTAAAAATAAACAAATAAACCTAAGGAAAAAGTCATCTTGTATCACATATAAGCTCTGTATTTTGCTTAGTCATCAGAGTCTAGTCACGTTTGTCTTCTTCCTGTTACTTAAACAGATCATGTCCTTCCTTGCACAGAGTCTTTACGCTTGATGTTTCTTTGGCCTAGAGTGGCCTTTCTACTCCACTCCACATTCTCGTCCTTTCTTTCTTTTCCCCTATTTGTGAAATTAATTATTACCTCCTAGGAGTACCCTTCCAAAGTAGTTCTTTCCTTTCTACATCCATGCTCTTTTTTTTCCTGTGTAGAGTATTTACAATTTACAATTAATTGTTCATTGTTATCTTTTCTACCCACTGGATCATAAACTCCAAACAGCAGGGGGTGAGGGGATAGGTCCTTTTTTATTCACTCTTTATTCCCCAGCACTATAGCACAGTTTCTGGAATAAACAAGGGAAGCAATAAATGCTTGTATGGGAGGAACTGCAAAAGGAGAAGAGGCAGAAAGCCAGTTAGCATAGCGAAGGGACTAATTTCAAGGTCTATATGAGTACCAAAAGCATTGAGGACCAAATATTAAAGTACAGGAGACATACAGTTTTTCTTTGAATGCATCTTAGAAGTCATATTTTTTTAATAATGCATGAGTTAGTCACATTTGGAAAGATGATGCTTGATTTTGCTTATGTTTGTTTGTGCTTTATTATAAAAGTGGAATTAAAAAGTTCTAACACTGGTGTTGAGAAAAAAAGTGGATAATTATAGTTGAATGAAAGAACGAATGAGTGGATGCATGATTCATCATCAAACATTTCTAGTTTTAGACTTGCCCATCCTTCTACAATATTTAGCAAAGTTTACAACTTCAGTGGGTGACTTATCTATAGAATGAGAAGAGAGATGTATTAAAAATGTGAGACTCTCCTAAATCTAAAATAATTTATATTATTCTGTTTCCATTTTATTATTTTATTCAATTTTATACATTGTAAGTTATACTGAATTGCTATTTCAGGACTGTGGCCACCTGAAATTGTCTGTCAGTGAGTTTACCCGGAGAAAAGTGTGGCAGATTGTAAAAATATTCAAATTTTTCACTACTTCCTATATGCAGTCACTTTGATTTATACTCTGCAGCCCCATCTAGCTCTGGGCTTGGCCATGTGATATGCTGTGGCCAATGAGATGTTAATAGAGGTGACACAGCAAAGGTTCGAAATGGCCCCACTTTAGCTCTTGCTTGTACTCTGAGGACATTGACACCACCATAAGAAGAAGATACCAAAGGCTGACCTGCTGGCCTGGGAAAGAAAATGACAGATGTGGGAAGCATAGCAATTAGCCAGCCCCCAGATGCATGTGTAGCTTTAATAGATGCACAGACATTTAAGTGAGACTAGGAAAGGTTGGGCCCCCTGGCTGTTTCAGCTGAACTCAAAGACTCATGAGAAGAAATGTTTAGGGAAGCCTGTTACATGGCAATTCATGATTGATATAACAGAGAACATTTATGGCAAAGAAGGATGAAATACTATATTTTGTAATGCGTTACAAAATCATCATGTCAGGCAGTCAGCTTCTGACACTACAAATATTCCGTTAAGATCAGAATTTTTATTTTGGGTCCTTTATTATTTGGAAATAGATTAAAGGCAATTTCCTTGACCTCTATTTTCAAAAGCACCTATATTTGAAAACCAGTGAGGAATAAGTAACCCTTCCAATTCTTAAGTGCTATACGATACTAGGGAAGTTGTGTAGAGTAAAAAGATATAAAAGAAATTAATAAAAATTATAATTTGGAAAGATAGAGTTTTGGACTTTAAAACTTCCTCATACATGAACAGTTTGCTTTATTAATTTGTATGTCTGCTATCATATGTTTATTACATCTTTTAGATATTTGTGGAAGCTTATAAGCCATGAGAAAAAAAAAAAGAACATCTGTGCCAGTGTTCTTGTGTTGGACACATTTGACATTTCTATCAAACAGCAAAGATCAGCTCAGATCATTTATTTATTTGTGTCTATATTTATCTCCACCACTATGCTGTAAATTCACTTAAGGCAAAACCTGTGTCTCTTTCATTTTACTATTTCCCCCGAAATAGTGCCTGCTTAATACAAGCACCCAATAACTGCTTGGCAAATTGAACTAAATTAAAGTTAAATAACAATCTACTGAAGTAGACAGCTGGATATAGAAGCGCACAAAACCATGAGCTGAGAGTTTGACAGTTACGGTGCAGCAAGAAACTCTCTTCTCAGAATGTGGTCATTGTCTCTCATGTCAGAGAACTTGAGGAAACAGGAGAAAAAGCTGTCTATCTGAGAACACTACCTGAAAACAGATAGTTTCACTATCTGAGAACAACAGCTTGTTGATGGGAATTTAATTGAAAACATTCTATATTAAGACAATATTGATATTTTATGGAAGAGACAGGCATCAAATTATCATAGTTTTAAGACGAAACTCAAGAATTTTTAAAAAATAGCAAATAAGAATGGAGGAATTCTTTCATTGGTTCTACTACCCACAATATTTCCATGGAAGAATCTGGGGCCTTCTAGTATCCTGCGATCATTAAGTAGGTTAAAATTTCACCTCATCTTTCAAAACCAAACCAAACAAAACAAAATTGACTTTTTCTCATCTTTCTCTGTAGCTCTAAAGTTCATTCCAGCCCCCGGCACATTTATAGGAAACCAAAGTTTTGTTAGCTGCGTACATGGGTGGATGGATGAATCAACCAATATCAGCTGATTGAGGAGAATGCCTTCAATTTTAGTATTAGAAATCATACATAAACTATGTATTAGAGAAGCTGATCATTTCTCTAAGACACAGGCCACTAAATCTTTCAAAGTCTCACATCTATTTCTGATTGCATTTTTGCCTGCCTATTATGTTTAATTCCAAATTGCTTTATCAATACGTACTTATTTTTCACTATTTTTCCTTTTTTCAGTTTTACGGAGGTAGAATTAACAAGTAAAATTGTAATATATTTAAAGTGTATGATGGGATGATTTGGGCTATTTTCTTTATATTTATATACCCAAACAATAAAATTGCACTGTGTTTACATGGACCAGGCACTATTGCCCAGGCATTGAGGACACAGGAAGGATAACTTTGAATAAAATATTTGCCCCGCTGGAAGCTACAAACAAGTGATGAGACGTGAGACAGGGGAATACTGAGAGCTGCATCTCTTCTGCAAGTTTGTAGACAATATTTGTTAGTAATATATTTATTTTTAAACTGAAATTTGAAGAATTAGGAATTGAATTAAACAAGCAAAGCGTGGAATCAAAAGGGTTTCAGACCTAGGAACAACATGTGCTCACAGACGGCCTTTAAGAGAACATTGCATAATAGAGAAAGTACGTGACTCTTTAGAGGGAGAGAAGGATGGCGTCATGAGAAGTGAACACTTACTCGTTTCTAGGCACAGGAAACAAGCATTTTAAATGAAATCGCTCAGTTCATTAACTCAACGATCCAGTGAAAAATGCTGCTACTCCTCCCTGTTTTTTTAATGGAAAAAGCTAAGGCTTAGATGAGCTAACTTAACCAAGTCTAAGTCCTAAAATTTGAATTCAAGCCATCAGACTCAAAGGCTGCTTTCAAAAACCACTTTTCAAGATAATGATACTTTGTAAAGCGGTTAATAAAAACAAAACAAAACAAAACAAAAAACCACAAGTGTTTGCTTGGTTCTAGACGCTTTAATAAACAGTTGAAATTCACATCAATGATAGCAGGTAAATGCAAAAATAATGATTTAAAAAAGCTTAACAGGGGCAGCCCAGGTGGCTCAGTGGTTTAGCGCCGCCTTCAGCCCAGGGCCTGATCCTGGAGACCTGGGATCGAGTCCCACGTCGGGCACCCTGCATGGAGTCTGCTTCTCCCTCTGCCTGTGTCTCTGCCTCTCTCTCTCTCTCTCTGTGTCTCTCATGAATAAATAAATAAAATCTTTAAAAAAAAATAAAAAAGCTTAACAGAGATAAGCAACTTCTTCAAGTTTATAAACTACATAAATGTTGAATTTTGAACCTGTGTATCCAACTTCAAAGTTAATGGTATTAACCACTGAATTTTAGAGAAACATTTGGATCACACCAAAGCTGGAATTAATGGTAGTAGAGTTTGTATCTTTATTGTCCTCAAATTACAGAAGAGATATAAGTGACTGTATATGTTTGGTTTTGAGAACATCCGCCCAAGAGAGTACTATCTTCTCTATATAATTCATAAGGCCACTGTAAAGATTAATAAGACTGATCTCATTATACATAAAGTCTAAATCTTAATGTGATACACAGAGTTCTTCACAGCCTTACCTCCAGTTATCATTTTAGCATTACCCACTCACCTGCCTCTTGAACCCAACCAAGACTTTTGTCTCACAGAACTTCTGAAATCATACTCGTTTTTCCCTGTGCAATTGTGAAAGTAGCCAACTTAACTAGGATTTCAAACCACCTATTACTAGTATAACTTGTTACTTTGCTGGTCGATTTGATTAGTGCCAATCTCTTAAACAATAGGATACAAAGAATTAATAGGTGTCAGTTTTACGCCACGTTCATTTTTAGGCATTTGCATATATACCTGCTCATGAAATTTTTATGACACTAACATATATTCTCCCCACTATAAAGATAAAAATATTGATGTTTCAAATGGTAAGGGCTTTCCCCATGGTTAAAAACAAAGTAGTAAGAGTAGAATCATGAATTGAACCTAGGTCATTTAGATTCCAAAGTCCATTTACATTCTCTTTAGCCAGATTGTCTTGGTTATTTTTAAAGCAAAGTAAATTTTCAGAACTAGTTTTAAATTAATCTGAAACTTATCTTAAAGCCTGCATACACTCACGATTGCCAAAGCATTTCCATCTTTATGTAAAAAAAGATGTAATAATGCATATAAATGATCTTGCACTCAATAGAGCTAGTTCCTCTCCCATTTTTTTTTTCTCTAGCATCTGTGATATGGTTGGTGATAGATGTTTGGAAGGTCAGATGACAGATGGGGGCCAACATGTCTAGTTTCAGATTAAGAATTTAAAATTTGAGATTAAAATCAAGTGTCTCCAAAGGGGGAATTGGAAATCTTAGAGTCTTTGAGTTGCTCTGATTCTCATCAAGATTCAATTAAAAAAAAAAAAAAAAAAAGCCTTTCCATTTTAATTTGCACCTTTTTGGGATAGAAATACCACTACACCATTCATCTAAATGAAGAGTGGAAGATGCGATGAGTTTTTGGCCATCAATATGGCCTCCAAGAGCCATCTGTTCTCAGAACCAGTGAGCAGTAAGGATTTATGAGCTATTCCCAACAAACTCCATGTGTGTGGCAGGGAAGGGCAAATCCAGCTGCTTTTTATTTTCATCAAACCTCTTGATCTGTTCTTCAAACATTGCGGATTTGATGAAAACCCAAATACAGTTTGTCAAACACTTTTCTTATCTAATTAGGAAAACGATTTGAATGTTAAGAGAAATTGCAAAAGATGACTCTGATTCATTCACATTTGCATAAAGTCACCAATGTTGTACATTTTATCAACACCCTAGATTCCCAGGGTCTGCCAAAACAAACAAGATTATGCACAAATTCTCACACACCATCACATATAAATATATCTTTCTTCTTAATCAGTCCGAAGTTAAACAGAGGCTTGAACTTTGGGAAAGTATGTTTTGTTCCCTTTAATAAATGCATTCATTTCAAAACTACTGAATGAATACCACCATGATTGCTAATAATTATCCTTAATATGTATTCAGAATTTTTTAAGCTCTTTAAGTGCTTTCTCACACATTATTGCTGTGTGCAATAGAACCAAATGATGGAGTTGAAAGCTATCTAGAGATCATAGAGTCCAATCTTCTCATTTTTTAAAAAATCAACTTTAATAAGATATAATTTACATATAATAAAGTCCATTCAATTTAAGTATAGTAAGAGTTTTAGGAGTTTTGACAAAAGTATACAATATGTAACTATCAAAATCATGCTATAGCACATGACCATCACTACATCAGTGTCCCTCGTGCCCCTTCCACATCAATACTAGTCACCTCTGGCCCAAGCAACCACTGATTTTTTTTTTTTTTCTTTTCATTTTAAATTAGATTAGTCTTGGGACTCCTGGGTGGCTCAGCAGTTGAGCATCTACTTTTGCCTCAGGGCCTGATCCCGGTCCAAGGATCAAGTCCCACATGGGGCTCCCTGTGAGGAGTCTGCTTCTCCCACTATCTGTGTCTCTGCCCCTCTCTCTCTGTGTCTCTCATGAATAAATAAATTAAAAAAAAACTAGATTGGTCTTTTCTAAAGTTTCATATAAATGGTAACTTGCACTACTTTTCTATCATATTTGACTTATTTTGTTTACCATGACATTATTTGTGATCCATTCATATTCTTCACTATGTTAAAAGCTCCTTAGCTTTGAGACACCTGGTTGGCTCAGTCAGTTAGAGCATGTGACTCCTGATCTAGGGGTTGTGCGTTCGAGCCCCACATGGGTGTAGAGATACTTGAAAATAAAATATTTTAGAAAAAGCTCATTAGCTTTTTATTGTTGAGTAGCATTCCCCTGTATGGCTATTTCACGGTTTATTCACTTACCTATTTATGGCCTTCTAGTTGTTTTTGTTTTTGTTTATTTGTTTGTTTCTTCCAGTTTTGGGTTATTGTGAATAAAGTTATTATGAATATTTCTCTACAGGTCTTTATGTGGATATACAAATTTATTTATCTTTCAACACCTTCAGTGTAAGAGGAATACACAGACCTGTGCTATCCAAAATTCCCAATTAAGTAAAAGTCTCCACCCAACATCCTCATCTGGAGATCTAAAATATTAGGGGGTAGGTTTCCACTGCCTATAGTTTAGAGTAAGTTATTCTAAGTCCATGAGTGTAGTCCTCTCAGCTATTAAGGCTTACCTGAATCTTTCAGAAGTGACAGGCACTGCACAAGGAGCATGCTCTTTTGATGGAGAACGAAACGGAATGGTCACTGCAGGACTAAATTAAAAATTACACAATATGTGCACAAATGTGCACATGTATGTGTACATATATACTTTCAAAATGTAATGGAATCATTGAAAAATTCACATAAAATTCTATAAAGCTAATTTTTTTTTCTAGTGATTAAAAAAGAACTCTATGGAGTAGTGAAAATTAATCTGAAAGTTGAAGAATGAGGAAGAGCCAGCCATGTGAACAGCTGCCCTAAGAGTATCCAAAAGAAAGACTAGCATGCAGAAAAGTCCTGAAGGAGTGATTCTAGAGTATGGTGATTGAAGTGGGGAATGAATTGAGATGGGACTGAGAGTCAGGGAAACATTTCTTATTTTCAACTACTTAATTAAAAAAAATACATAGATATATATTCATTTCTATATATTCTATATAATTATAATCTGTACCTAACAAAAATTCATAAATCTTTTTTTAAAACATTTTTTTTTAATTCATGACACACACACACACAGAGATGCAGAGACACAGGCAGAGGAAGAAGCAGGCTCCATGCAGGGAGCCTGACGTGGGACTCGATCCCAGGTCTCCAGGATCAGGCCCTGGGAAGAAGGCAGATGCTCAACCCCTGAGCCACCTGGGCTGCCCAAAATACATAAATCTTAAGAGTACAGTTAGATATGAGTTTTGACAGATGTTTACCCATGTAATTAAACCTCAAATTAGGAGGTAAAGATATATAACTTTTCTATCATCCAAGAATATTCCTTCACATATATCCTTTTCAATTGACCCACATACTCTCCTGCCACCCCCACTAGGAGGCAGTCACTCTTCTGGTCCTTATGGACATAAATTAGCCTAGATTAACTCTGTTGTTAAAATACACAGGAATCATACTATATGTATACATTTGTGTCTAGCTTCTCACGCTCAAGATGATCTTTTCAGATTTATCTGTGTGTTTTGTTTGTTTTTATTGTTGAATAGTAGTCCCTTAAATAAAACATATCACAACTTTTAAAAAATTCATTAACCTACACATGAGAATTTGGAGTTTTTCTAATTTTGAGCTAAGTCTTTTATGAACATTTATGAATAAGTTTTCTGGACAAGCCTGTTCAATTCTTGGATTCAGAATGCCAGGCCATCACATAACAGTATGTTTAACTTCACAAGAAATTCCCTAACAGTTTTCTAAGTTATAGTACTACTCTATATTCCCAGCAGAAATGCATAAGTCTCAATCATTGACATAATGGCCAACATTTGACATTTTTAAAAAAATTTCCAATTTCTCTCCAATTTTGACTTTTCATCAAAAAACGTTTTCTTTTCTTAGATTTATCAGTTATTGTTTTTAGCACTTTGCTGTAGGAATTACAAAATGTACCTCCCTAAGTTATCATAGTATAATGTGAGTTAAATTGTATTATTTCGTGTATGAAGAAACTTATGATGATATTATTACATATCCTATATCCTTTATGCTAGCATTACTCATATATATCTGTTTTATATATGTTATAAACTCCAAAATACAATGCATTTATTTTTACACAAATCAAGTAATTTTTCTTAAGGCAAAATAAGAAAAGAAAAAGACATAATCTTTTATATTTATCCACATATTTAAAATGTCCACTCTTCTTCATTCTCTCTTGGGGAAACTGAGTTTATACCTGGTATCAGTTTCCTTTCAAGTAAAGTCCTTAGTTTAGCATTTCTTGCTGCAAAGTTCTATGAATGGCCCTTCCCTCCCTGGAATTTATCCTATTAAGAGTTCTTTGAATCCATTCTTTTTAGATAGCTTTGTAAAAAGTATGAGTGTTCATTTATCTATTTGTCCCCTTGATAAGATCAAGAGAGTAATGGTCTTTTGTGACTGTCCACTAACTCTCTCAAAGCAGTAAAACTCTCCAGATCTTATATGCATTTGAGTTAAGTCAACTATGGCATTAGCTATAGTGAGGGAAGAAAACATTTGATATAAGTAAGTGTCAAAACAGAGTCAATGGTTTTTGTTAATGGTTTGGAAAGGGGTATAAATAAAGAAGAAACTAAACAGGAAGGTAATAGACATAGTTTTAAGGATGCTATGAGACATGACAATGATGTTTTCCTATGTGAAAGCACTGAGCATAGTGTCCTGAAAGGTCCTTTAGGAATGTGAGTTAAATCTGAATTGGCTTTAAGTAGCTGACTTTAGGGGCATCTGGGTGGCTCAGTCAATTAAGCGTCTGCCTTCAACTCAGGTCATGATCTCGGGGTCCTGGGTTAGAACCCCAAGTTGGGCTCCCTGCTCAGTGGAGAGTTTCCTTTTCCCTCTCCCTCTGCTTCTTTCCCCCATTCCCCACTTATGTTCTCTCTCTCAAGTAAGTAAATAAAGTATTTTTTTAAAAATATTTGACTTTAGAGGAGACTACTTATAATAAAGTCTAGTTATATAAAAATATTGAAATAAGTTATTACCAAATAAATAAAATAAAAGGTTCATGCTGCTAAACTTTCAGGTAGACAAAATGATAAAGTATATTTAGCTTATTATCAAATTTAATTGCGATAACTATAATCTGTTCTAAATTTTGAAAGGGCTAAGGATTTGGGAAAGTGACTAGATAGGGCATTTTAGAGACAGGGGCTAGATTTGTTTAAAAGATAAGAAGCCAACTGAATTCTCAACTACATGTCATGAAAGATATGTAGAAAACTAGTTAGCCATAGCACTTAAAATATATTTGACATAGGGATCCCTGGGTGGCGCAGTGGTTTAGCGCCTTCCTTTGGCCTAGGGCGCGATCCTGGAGACCCGGGATGGAAACCCACATCGGGCTCCCGGTGCATGGAGCCTGCTTCTCCCTCTGCCTGTGTCTCTGCCTCTCTCTCTCTCTGTGTGTGACTATCATAAATTAAAAAAAATATATATATATATATATTTTTTTTTTGACATAATACATGCTCACCAGATCAACTTTCTTAACTGTGCGTATCCTGCACATGAGTGTATGTGTGTGTGCACATTTACACAATCACACACAGAGACACACATACACACACACAGCCACTCATATACTCCTTTTCTTTTAATATTTCTTCCAAATGTTTGGATACAAGAGCTGATAAATGCAATAAATGAGATTCATGGGGCCAAAAGAAAACAATCCATTGCTTTTAGAGAAAGATAAACTGGAAAGATTTCTGCTGGATATTATAAGAATGGTCAGGACACAAAAGAGGAATAATCATACCCTGTATCTATTATCATGCAAACTTTTATTTTTGGGGGCATTCAGGGATTTTTTTAAAAGTTTGATGACATGAGGGAATAGTGTGTACTCCCAGGTTCCCTTCCATGTAATACCCATGTTGTCATGTGCATGTCTCACAAATTCCATATGTCTATTTGGAGTTCCCAGTTACCCCACCACAGTGTTATACATATGATTTAAGCATGGTCAATTATTTTTTTTTTCCTGTGATTTGACATAAGTACATGGAATCACTTCCCTTCTGTGGTACCAACAGAGGAGGCTAAGGAGGAAACCTGGTTTTCTACTTCTACCTGTCTGTATCCTCCTCCCATGCCATAGTGGCATCAGACAAAACCAGCTAAAAGAAAAGGTTTAAATGAGATTCAGTGTCTGATAATTTAAGGCCCCAGAAGTAAGTGTTTCAATAGAAAATCATTAATTATTCCAAAATTATTCCAATTCCAAATTATTCCGTAATATTCCAAAATACTATTAATTATTCCAATGAACCAAAAATGTCTCAATCTAAATGAAAAGATAATCTTTAGAGGTCAACATCAATAAGAACTAAAATTATCTAGCAATAGAAGTACTTCAATAAGTAATTACATCACTCAAAAAGCTAATAAATAAATAAATAAATAAATAGATAGATAGATAAATAAACAAATAAATAAATGCAATGTCTCACCAGAGAAATAGACTATCTCAGAAAACAAAAAACCTACACAAAACATATAGAAGAATTAAATGGAAATTCGATAACTGAAAAACAAACAAACAAAAACAATAAAATAATTTCAAAGCACAGTGAATTAACTCAACATCAGAATTAAAGGGACAGGGGAAGATTTGGTGAAATGGAAGACACAACAACTAATCTGAAAGAACAAAGAGAAATCAGATTAAAAAGAAAATAAAAAATTGCAGAGACTTAAGGCCTTTTAACAATACAAGAGATCTGACATTCATGTTCTCAAGAGTTCCAGAAAGAAACAATAAATAGGATGAAGCTAAAAAAGTACTCAAAAAAAAAAAAAAATGTCTGGAAACTTCTGAAATTTTCTGATGGACACAAATCCATAGATTCAAGACACCGGGGGAAAAAAAAAAGACACCAAACAAACCCTAAGCTGAATACACCTCCAAAACTCCACACCAAGAGTATTGTCATCAGTTTTTTGAAAACTAAAGAAAAAGAAAAAATATGAAAGCAGAAAAATACTAAAGGGGAAAACAATTTGAATGACAACTGATTTATCATCAGAAACAATGGAGGCCTGGGGCACCTGGGTGGCTCAGTCGGTGAAGCAACTGCCTTCAGCTCAGGTCATGATCCTGGAGTCCCAGGATCAACCCTCATATCTAGCTCCCTGATCAGTGGGGAATCTGCTTCTCTCTCTGCCCCTAACCCTGCTCATGCTCTCTCTCTCTCCTTGCTTTCTCTCAAATAAATAAATAAAATAATAAAATCTTAAAAAAAAAAAAAGAAAGAAAGAGAGAGAAAGAGAAAGAAAGACCAGAAGAAAGTGGCACATTTCTTTAATGCTGAAAGAATTTTTTTTTTTAAATTTTATTTATTTATTCGTGATAGAGAGAGAGAGAGGCAGAGATACAGGCAGAGGGAGAAGCAGGCTCCATGCAGGGAGCCTAACACCGGACTTGACCCCGGGTCCCCAGGATCACGCCCCGGGCCAAAGGCAGGCGCCAAACTGCTAAGCCACCCAGGGATCCCCTAATGCTGAAAGAACTTTCAACCCACCATTCTATATATACCAAAATTATCCTCCTCTTGAGTTTTCTACATTAGGCCTCATGATTGAAACAAGAGTTATAATACTGTCTGATGTAGTTTGAAATGTAAGTAAAAAATATTCAAGATAATTATGTTACAAACACTAGAGAATTAAGAAATATAAATAAAGTTTATGCATGTTATTTTATATATACATATAATTATACACATGTATATGTATATATATAAAATGGAAAATGTATAAATGCATGTGTACATATATATGTATATACACACAGATATCTTCAGTAATCACTAAAAAGGCTATACAAAGAGATAAACTCATAAACACTATAGAAAAATAAAAACATTTAAAAAAATTCTGAGTGATCTACAGAAAGGCAAGAAAAAGAAAAAATAAATAAAAAAAAACACAAGAGAACAAACAGAAATAAAAAAAGAAGCATAGTTAAGCCTAAAATATCAAAATTTAAATTAAATGTAAATGGTCTAAATATGCCAGGAAAGATTTCTGGCCTCCAATGGAAGTAAAACTGGCATCGCAAACCATTGGAGGGGAACAGTAAAGAAATATTTGTACTGTTTTCCTCTATTCTATCTTCTCATTGATTAGTGAGCATATGGCTTTGTGTGGTGAAAATCTGAGCTTATGTGCCCTTTCCAATAATTGCAGAATTCACTAAAAGTATAGTATTGATGGGGGAACAGAGGGTCAGCTGAGGACAAAGCACATCGACAAGTCCTTGAAACAGGCAGAGGGACAATCCTCTACAGACTCAACTACCTCCATGCTTATACTTTGCTAAGGGCAGAAGGCAGTCTCTGCCCGACCCCCAGGAGCCTGTAAGTCTACTTTAACATATAAAAACTCCTTTAGAAATTCCTTTATCTCTAAACCCTCCAAGGTACGCGTTGGCAATCATCCCCCAAGAACATGGCCCTCGGATATACATCTGAAGGGTCTCCTGACTCAGGTTTTATTAGACAGTAATGAATAACTTTTTCCCAACGATCGCTGGCCCCCTCAGGGACCTGGAAACCTTGCTTCCAAAATTCCTTAGGGAGTATACTATCCTCAAACCCCTCCCAACTCCCAGGTATCACTCCCAGAATCAGCCACTGCTCACAGGCCTGGGGCAGCAGCTCTTCCTGCCCACGGGGCCTGTCCCTTGCTTTCATAAAACCACCATTTTGCTCCAAAGACATCTCAAGAATTCTTTCTTGGTCGTCAGCTCTGGACCTCACCCCCTCAAACCTCACCTATATTCCAAAACTTCATCAGTATCAGTATCCAGGTCACCAAGTATTGTGCAAGATCATACATTTCCAAGACTAGATACAACGCCAGGATAGATACAGAATGCAAACCTAGGACAACAGACCCCTTCTTAACCTCTCCACATAGTCTGCCATAAAGAGTTTATTATCTAGTAAGAAAGAATGTTAAAGAAAAAAATATCTATTTGTGACACTTGCTAAAAATGGTAAGGAAGACTTTATTCAAGGCGGACATGGCAATAGATACAGGGACCACTGCAATGGGGTCTTGAGATGGGAGAGGGAAATTAGATACAACTCTGAACGCAGCATGGCAAGTGGGAATTTATAGTGAAAAAAAAACAGGCTGGGAGTTAGTGGATGGAAGATTATTAAAGTTGATCAGACATTACCTGGGGCGGGGGGGGGGGGGGGGTGGAGGTAAAGGAACCTGATCAGATATCAAAGCGGTGGGGGTGGGGGGCATTTGCCTAGAATTGAACAATGGGGAGAAACACACAAAGTTAAAAAGTCAGGCATAAATGAAAAAGTGTTCAGGGATGCCTGGGTAGAGTTTGGTCAATGAGAAAGTCTTGTCCCTGGGTGGCGCAGCGGTTTGGCGCCTGCCTTTGGCCCAGGGTGCGATCCTGGAGACCCCGGATCGAATCCCACGTCAGGCTCCCGGTGCATGGAGCCTGCTTCTCCCTCTGCCTATGTCTCTGCCTCTCTCTCTCTCTCTATGTGACTATCATAAATAAATAAAATTAAAAAAAAAAAATTAAAAAAAAAAAAAAAAAAAAAAAAAAAAAAAGTAATATAAAAAGAATTCAGGGAGATAGAAAGCTAGGGAGAACTAGAGAACTAGTTAAACCATGCATATAGAATTAGAGAAGCAGAATAGAGATGATACTGACTGCCAGGGACTGTAAGGGAAGGTTTTACTTGATTTTACTTTTGAAAAATTTAGGTATGACCCATACAACAAAGATGTAGTCTTTACAAAGCCTCGGGTATATAAATAATACATAAAAATCCTCAGTGACACTAATTTAATTAGCTTGATATTTTAAGAACGCTGATTATATACTGACACACCAGTGGATACCTTTTTTTTTTTTTTTTTTTAAATTTGGAGAGAAAATAATCCTTAGTAGCTACAAATTCTAATATAACTGTAAATCAAAAACTAACTTCAAATTTGACTTTGATCAATGTCAATACAGCTTATGCCTTCAAAAATAACTTTCCTTCTAAGCATATGATTTGAAGTCGATAGCTTTACATGTATCTTTTCTTAATATTTTACAGATTTATTTCTGAAAAGTTGAATCATTCTATTTTTATATTATAATGTAAAGGAGAATGTAGTCCTCTACTTCCTCACGATCCGGAGTGCGGGTTGTGGATCAGTGCCACCAACCTCAGCTGGGTACTTGTCAGACATGTACTAACTCAGGTCCTACCTCAGGCCAGATAAACAAAGAAGATTCTCATATAATCCCATGCACATTAAAATTTGGGAAACACTTTTCTAATAGCTACAAATAGAAAATTAGTTCACTCAACTCAGAGTTTTTGCTACTTTATCTATGACGTCATGAACCTGACCCTTCTCTCAGAGTAGCAATTCAGAAATTAACGCTTAAATGTTTGCAGAGTAAGAGAACTCACTCTGTGCTCATCACAATTGAGAATAAATTTTGTTTTTACTAAGCATTTAAATTCAGGTTTTCGGGTGAAGGTATTTGATGTCCCATCATTCCTGCATTTAATGAAAATGAATACTTGGTGTATATTTCTGAATCCATATTTTGTCATATATTTTCTTCATTAATTTTTTTTCATATATGGCTAAGTTTTATTCCTGTTTTATGTTCTGATTTGAATCTAATTTCTATTATCTCATAAGCAAACACAGATATATACACCTGGAATTAAACCTACCAAAGACACCATAATTTCATCAAAATGCATGAACCTACTGATTATTTTTCTATAAATACACAGATTTATGAAAAATGAGAATTCCCCTTTGTTTCAAAGCAAATTGCCAACAGGCATTTCTGTTATTTCTTTGGGTGTTAACAGAATGCTTCTATAATTCATGTGAAAATGAACTGTACCTTAATACCAGTTTTCTTCAGTGCCTTTTGGTAGGTTCCTGGCTATTTGGTCTCCCTTTTAACAAAATGTAAGACTATTTGTTGGTCCTGTGGAGCACCTTCCTTCTGGTCTTCCTTTTTCCAGAAAGACTCCATTCTTCCTGAGAGGACCCCAGCTGTAGCTTTGATTGAGGCATTCAATCTACAGCTGGGGCAAGCTTTCTCTGAAATGCAGCTGGAATAGGCATCTCAAAGGCCCACATTGTTATACAAATGCCTCTATTCTTCCTGTTAGAGGCAGAAACCCAGTCGAGTACCCAGGCACAGAGCCTGTCAGAATGGAGGAGAAATTAATTTCTCAGGACTATCAGACTATCATTTTTCAGTCCATCTTTCATCTAGAAAAATTCAGTAAAAAAAAAAAAAAAGGAACAACCTAATCACTGGATGTTATGGCAAAACTGTCAAACTGAAGGCATTATTCACATGTCTCTGACTTGCACCATTAGACTAAAAGATATACAAAGGACCGCCTTGGGGAGATGGCAAATGAACATGATAGAAGGAGCTGCAAGCGCAGTCACTGGTTTGCCCCGTGAAACTGTGACTGTTTAGAGAATGAAAACTTCAGGTTATCATGTTCTCTAACATTAACATTGCGTAACTATTTTTGCATGCAAATTTTATGCTCACCAACCAACTTTGATAATCTTGCTTCGCACATATTTTTCCTGAGGTGAGACTTACATGATTGGCAAAGACACCGCATATGAAGAGTATCGAATGCTACGTTATAAAGGATGGGATGGGTGCTCAATGACTGGTACTTGAATAAAAATTGACTGGACACGTTTGCATTTTGGCTTGTATAGGTCCCTATGTGGTGACTTTTGTTGGAGTCAAATGACCTCCTCAGATCCAGTCAACCACAGAGCCAGGAGAAGATTGGATTTCTAACCACAAGATTGAAGGCCACTCATTTGACCCCCAAAGTAAGGTCATCCAACACAGACTGTTGCCTAAATACATATGAAAATAATATAAAATAATCTTCAAAAGTCAGGTTTCACACTAAGTCTAGTATATTACAAATTACATCTTCCTTAGCCAAGAGGATTTGAATAAATTGAGCATACATGAATTATGTTTCACTGTTACAGGAACCAAATTATTATCAATTGCTATCTTCAAATGCCACTGACCAGTATATTTATCATTTCTATATGCAAGCTGTATCTTGTCTTATCTGTCATAATTTAAGTTAGCTTAGAAGATTTTTCTGTCTTATCTCCCTCATCAGCACAGCACTGACAGGACTTTATTGCTTCTCAAATCACAGTTCTAAACTTCTGATAGCATTTTATTTTGCTTACTGATTGTTCCCATGGTGACTTTCTGAATAAAAGAATAATGCCCTTGATCAGAAGACCCTGGTTTTCATTTTAGGAGGTTAAGTTAACGGTGTTGTCCACTACATTTGAAGCCATTTCATTTTAGAGACACAGCTTGACTTTCAGCCACAAAACTTAAAAACCCAAAGACTTTTTTTTTTTTTTTGGTTATATTTGATCATTTCCATCTGAATACTATGTCTGTTTCCTTCCTATTTAAGGAATATGACATCACATTTTTGGAATAGTTGCACAGTTGTCTCTCTTTCTAGTCCAACCTGCTTTATTGAAGGGTCCAAATAGGACCTAGAACAGATTTTAACTTCCCTGTCTCATACAAAGACGCAGTAAGCTACAGGGGAGAGAGTCGGGGCTGGGAGTCAGGAGATCTTTAAAATCCCAGAATTGGGGGAAAAAAAAAAAAAAAAAGGATGGGTGGTTGGGTGGCTCAGTCGATTAAGCATGTGCCTCTCTACTTGGGGAGGAGTCTGCTTCTCTCTCACTCCCCCTCACCCAAATAAATAAACAAATAAATATTTAACAACAACGACAAAAATCTCAGGACTGGGGAGACATATAGGTCATTTGCTCCAACAGCTCATGATGTGGACACTGTTCTCATCATTACTCCTATCAGTAAGTCATGTACATTTTAGATTTTTAGAGATTATGTTAAAGTTTTTTTTTTTTTTTTCTGAACTATAAAACAAGTCAGAACAGATAAAAAGAAACCAAAGGAGAGAGAGGAAAGGAGAGAGTGAGGAGAAAGTAAGAAAGAGGAAAGAGGAAGGAAGGAAAGAAAGTAGAAAAGAAGAAAGGAAGTAACTTCTATGTCTCCTTTCTTCCAAGAGAATTGTGACAGCATTTTTTTTTTTTTTTTTTTTTTTTACTTTCTAAGAATTCAAGTTTGGATTCCTGTTGTCCTTCCAAAGCTTGGAATTACTGCCTTCAAAGAAAAAGATGAGTAAGAAAACAAAAAGATGAGAGCTTCTACTTACGGCCAAAGATATCAAAGAGAGTGACTGACGGTAAAAAGAAACGTAGTGGGTTTGTGTGTGTGTCTGTGCGTTTTAGGAGTTTTTCAAAGCAGTTTTAGCTTTACAGCAAAAACTGAGCAGAGGGTACAGGGATTTCCAATCTTACTGGAAATCTGCCCCCACATGCACACAGATTCCCCCGATATCAACATCCCTCACCAGAGTTATAATTTTGTTATCATTGACAAACCTACTTTTAACATGTTATTATCCATCCAAACTCTACCAGGGTTCAGTCCTCATGATGTCTATTCTATGGGTTTGGACATATACAACATGACATACATGCCATGACACGTGTCCACCATTATAATATTATACAGATTATTTTCAGTGCCCTGAGAACGTTCTCTGTGCTCTACTTATTCATCCTTCCATTCCCCTTCCCCCTAAACCCTGGCAACCACTGATCTTTTTCCTGTCTCCATAGTTTTGCCTTTTCCAGAATGTGATGTAGTTGGAATCATATAACATGTAGACTTTCCAGATTGGCTTCTTTCACTTAGCAATATGCATTTAAGTTTCTTCCATGTCTTTTCATGACTTGATAGCTCATTTCATTTTAGCACTGAATAGTAGTAGTCCATTGCCTGGATGTAACATATTTTATTTATCCATTCACCTACTAGAGGACATCTTGATACTTCCAAGTTTTGGTTATTATGAATAAAGCTGTTATAAGCATCTGTGTGCATGTATTTGTATGCATATAAGTTTGCAATTCCTTTAGGTAAATACCAGCATGGTTGCTGGATGATAGGGTAAGAATATGATTAGTTTTGTAAGAAACTGCCAAACTGTCTTCCAAAGTGGCTGTACCATTTTGCATTCCCACCAGCAATGAATGTGAATTCTTGCTGCTATACATATTCATCAGTATTTGGTGTTCTGGATTTTGGCCGTTCTAATCTGTGGGTAAGTGATATCCCATTGTTGTTTTAATTTGCATATCCCTTATGATATAAGATGTGGAATATCTTTTCAAATGTTTATCTGCCATCTATATATCTTGTTGGTGAGCTGTTTAAGTCTTAGGCCCAATTTTTGGTATAAGGGGAAAAAAACCCTTTTGTGTTTCTTTAGAGACACACTCTATAATACTATAGTCACACTCTATAATACTTCTATAATAATCTCACTTCATAAGATGTGTGGATTTTTTCATATACCAACCAACTCTGTGACAGCAGTGAGTACACTTCAGTTCAATTTGATTCTGACAGTAAGTGGAGTTAACTCAGACTCTACAGGTTAAGGGTTTAGTCCTCTGAGACTGCTCCCCACTTTATTTTTTTGCTCCCCACTTTAGACATCAACTACAAGTAGTAGGTCCTCAGGTTACCTTCTGTCCAACTTGGCTACAAATTAGAGGTTCTCTCAACCTCTCTAATTAGAGGTTCCCTCTTCTTAAGTTTGATAATTTGCTAGAATAACTCACAAGAACTCAGGAAAAACAATTTATTTACTAGATATGAGTTTATTAAAAAAAAGAACAGTTAGATGAAAACAATATGCATGAGGCAGACTATGTGGGAAGGGGAGTAGAGCTTCCATGCCCTCTCCATGTGCAACCTCTCCCCAGCATTCCAAGTGCTCACCAACCTGGAAGTGATCCAAATCCCTTAGTTCAGAAATTTTTACGGAGGTTTCATTATGCAAAAATGGTCCGTTCTTAACTCAATTTTCACCTTCTCTCCCTTCTCTGGAAAATGAGGGTGGAGCTAAAGCTCAAGTTTCTAATCATGACTTGGTCTTTCAGGGTAAACAGCCTCCATCCTGAATGAAGCTATCTAAAGACCACCTGGAGAGTCCAGAGTTGCCTCATTAGAACAAAAGATGCTCCAGTTGCTCAGGAAACTCCAAGGGATTTAAGAGGTCTGTGTTGGGAGCTAGGGTCAAAGTTCAAATATTAGAACAAAAGAGGACCTAGCACCTTTATTGCTTAGGAAATTACAAAGGTTTTACAAATTCTGGCTAAGAACCTGGGACTGAGACCAAACTATATATTTCATATTATATCGCACACAATATCATAGTCAGGTGTTCATTTCCTTTTTATTGTTGAGTTTTAAGAATTGTTTCCATATTTGGATTACAGTCCTATCTCAGATACATCTTTCACAAATATTTTCTCCTATTTTGTTGCTTGTCTTTTTTTATTTTTTTTTCATTCTCAGCCAATATCTTTTGTGGAACACAAATGTTAAATTTCAATGAAGCCTAGCTTAATAATTCTTTCTTTCATGTATTATGTCTTGGTGTTACATCTAAAATATCATTGCTAAACCCCAAATCATCTAGGTTTTCTCCTATGCCATCTTAAAGGAGTCATAGTTTTGTGTTGTACTTTTAGGTCTATGACCCATTATGAGCTAATTTTGTAAAGAGTGTTCTCTCTACATACAAACAGTGTATACGGTTAAAGATAGATTTATATAAGCTTAAGTTACTTTTTTATGTCACATCATGCTGAAGCCAGTCTAAAAAAGAATCAAACACACCACGGTAAGGTAATTAAAATGAGCTGATTTTTTTTTTTTTAAAACAAATTTGTACAGGGAAAAAAAATCCCTGCTCACAATCTATACTGTAGAGTTGCCCTGTCCAGTATTCAGGAAGCCACAGAAGGAGCTGGCAGGGGCAGCTGTGCTCTGCAGAAATAACTTCTGTTCACAGATGATGTGGAGTGTGGAAAATCTTGAGTTCCCTTTGTTCTCCAGTGTATATGTATATATATGTGTATATGTATGTATATAGGCATGTGGTGGAAATTTAGTTTCATTAAGGGTTGAAAATGGTGATTTGGCCGTTGACCCTATACTATATGTATAATTTAAATATAAACTTGTCAGTGTAATACTCAGAACTTGGTCTCAAGTAAGAAAAATTAATAAATGAAGAAATATATGCATGCATACGTATGACTCTATTTGAGAGCACAAAAAAGCTGATCCGTCAAATGGATACCCATGCACACATCTTCAAGCTGAGAATTGTTAATAACATTAAAATCCCATGGTGGGAATGGTAGGATGGCTTGCCAACTTTAGAAACCGTCACTGATGGACAGATACTTAACTTTTTTCTACTAAACACATTTGCTCTTTCAACTAAAGTCAATCCAGTGACAAGAACAACAATAGTAATGACATTAATGAGAACTTACTAGATGGTAAACACCATGCTAAAACATTTTGTTTTTTTGTTTTTTAAAGATTTTATTTATTTATTCATGAGAGACACGGAGAGAGAGAGCGAGGCAGAGACCCAGGCAGAGGGAGAAGCAGGCTCCATGCAGGGAGCCCAATATGGGAATTGATCCCGGGGCCAAGATCATGCCCTGAGCCCAAGGCAGGTGCTCAACTGCTGAGCCACCCAGGCGTCCCTGCTAAAACATTTTATATGCAGCACCTCATTTAATCTTTATAACACCAATATGATATAGTAAGGAATGAAAATGTAAGGTGTAGGTGTTCTGTAGCTTCCTTAAGGTCTCTGAGCTAATAAATACGAACTTAGGATTACAAGTGAAAAGAACATCTGAACTCCAAATACCATACCTAAAAAATTCTCTTGGACTGCTTTGCCAGTTCTACTCTGCTGGGCATCTCTCCTGATGCACAGAACAAATCGTTCAGGGCACACAACAGTCATTTCTACCCCGTATTGGTATCTGCTTCTTGCCAAAATGTACCAAAAACATCTCTTGATGAAAGTTTTATATGGATTCTCTATTGTTTTGCTTAAATGCACATAGTACTTCATAATATTTTAAGTCATAATGACCCTCATGTTCAATGGGACTTTCTTGTTAATTTTAATATTGTATGAACCATAAGAATACTATATAGTAATTCATCTCAGCCGTATCACCTCAAGGAAAAATTATATTGTCATGGTTTATACTACTAGGAGCCATTTATATTCATTCCATCTTCCCAATTTCCTCTAAATTCTATCTCTACCCAATCCTCTGATCTTTTCCTGTTTGAAATATGTTATTTTAGATAAAGCATGCATATCTTTAACATTATAATTGTACGAATTGTGTAGAAATTTAAATATCATGACTTACTGGAAAGTATGTTTGATGAGAAGATGAGGGATTCAGGGCCCTTGAAACTTATCCATGCCATCAAAAATGAAAGAAAGCTGGCACAATTATACAGATATTGCCTTGTATCATAGAAATATTACTAGAATGATACACAGAATATAGGCTTTGCCAATAATTAGGGAGTTATCTTATTCTGGGCTTCTCTCATATCATCTGTAAAATGAATATCTTTGATTATATCAGTAGTTCTATAACTGTCAGGGCATCAGAACCACCAGAAGGGCTTGTTAAAAATGGTTTCCTGGTCCCACTTTCCAGCACAGCTGAGATAATGATGTGTCTTAGGATATGTACGTGTGCATGAATGTAGATAGGTAAGGAGATAAGTAAGTAATTTTACAGCTTCTCTAAGTGAATCTAATAGAGCTCATCTTTCAGAATAGACTAAATATGATATTTCTTCCAGTTTTCAGATTATTTACCCATCAAAATCATTGTCATTCTATTAATCTGATAATGTTTTATAGTAGTGTTAAATTAATTAACTAGGAGGCCATTAACAGTGATTCCAATACCTTCGTAACCTACATAAGCAATCAAAAACCTAAACCCGTAAATGCCTCAAGGTTAAGAAATCAAAACCTCACAGCCACCAGTAGTAGCCAACATGTTTTTCCAAATATGGCAAATGCTTAAGCTCTAGCCAATCAAACAATTCCCTTGCTTTGCTTCTGTCTTTTCTCTATAAAAGTCTTCCTTCCAGCTGCTGTTGGGGGAGCACCCCTAACTATTTCTAGTTTGGTGCTCCCCAGTTCAAACTGATTTTTGCTCAGATAAACTCAATTTTTTTACTAGGTGTCAGTTTATCCTTGAACAATGGTGATGAGGCGACTTCAGGACTCAATTATGTGTACTACGATAATAATCTTATAGCCAACCAAAAGAGGAAATGCGATCGGACCAGGATCAAGAGGTTATGCCCATCCTGGTGATATTTAGGACCAGATTCTCATTACCTTTTTCGTATTGCAGGTGTGATTCTTTTTCTGGATCAGAAAATTAATGCTCCATTTCTCAAATTCAAGTTTCTTCCTAAGGTGGCCTTCCCAAGGAATGCATTTGGAGTAAGAAAACCCCTCTGCCATGGAACAGATCCTGTCTGGAAGAGTTCCCAGGAAGTGGAAAGGCAGCCCACCAGGCAGGGACTGGTACCAGCCCTGTTGTGGTT
Source organism: Canis lupus familiaris (assembly GCF_011100685.1). Taxonomy (NCBI): domain Eukaryota; kingdom Metazoa; phylum Chordata; class Mammalia; order Carnivora; family Canidae; genus Canis; species Canis lupus. The sequence continues at coordinate 86,535,909 of NC_049226.1, read as the reverse complement.
CACACTGACTATTGATGTGCTGTGTGGTCTCTATTTGGTCGAGTACCTAGGGAAATCATGGATTCTGCTCTTCTGGCTGAACTGACAAAAAGTAGAGTTTGAATATTTAACATGATCAAATTATTGAGTTTATTATTTTAATCTACTGTATGAGAAGTCACTACAGTAAGATGATGCACAACAACAGACAGGATCCTTTGGTTCTCTTATTTCACAGATTTTTATTTAGCATCTATTATTTGCCACTTTACTAGACACTGGGAGTAGAGCAATAAGGAGGAAAATTAAGTTCCTTATCTGCTAGGATCTTATACCTAGGTGGAAAATAATCATGATGATAATATTATCACAATAACCATAGATGCTATTTATTGTGTACCAGGAAAAAATGCTAATACTTTAGCTCCTTATAACCTCATAACATCCTAGAGTAGGTATGATTTTTATCTTGATTTTATAATGTGGATCTTGAGCAAGAGTCACTTGGTCAAGTGTGAAAACATGAAAAAAGTCTTCATCACTCTCCAGCTGTGTGGTCTCAAACAAGTTACTTAATTTCTCTGAATATGAATATCAGATTCTTAATTTGAAAGTAGGATTAAAAACATCTACCTGGTAGTGAAGTTGTGAGAATTAAGTGAGAGAGAGAGAGAGAGAGAGAAAAGAAAAAGAAAGAAAAAATGTTTCTCAATCAAAATCTGGCCAGTAACTCATCAATGCCTGTTCTTTTTATGAATGTCACTCACAACCTACTTTTCCCTTTCTCTGTATAACAGGCCAAAGGATAAATTACTGAAACACATAGCCATCATAGGGTCTGAAATAGGGAATTCAGTCAGGCAGATGGTAGGGCTTAGGCTTATACATCTTTTTAAATAGTTTTCCTTCATGTAGGAGACTCCTGAGTAAGGGAACTAGGTTCTCCCTTATGTCGATATAATGAACCAGAGAACCTGGCTACAGATAAAAAAAATAGAAGCCATGTGTGTCTACGGAGTGAGAAGTGTTCTGAATCTGTGTTCTCTGAGAAGCCCAGCTTATGCAAGGAGACTGTTTCTAAAAACCCAATTGAATCCACACACACTAAAGACACAGAGCAAGGATTCTCTTTCACTCTGATTTCTAGTATTGTTTTCACAGAAAGATGTAATGAGTTTCAGCTTGAAAGACTGAGAACTTTTAGTCTCTCAATGGTGAGCTCAATGGTGAGTTCCTTAGGGGTGATACCTGGAAATAGTGTCTCTGCAAGGAGAAGAAGTGAAAGAGTTCCTGAGGGATCTTATCATTTATTTAACTCTGTATTTTTTTTTTTTTTACTTTAATCTTCAGAAGTACTTTTCAGATGTCAATGTTAAGATAGGTCTCCAACTTAAGTGGATACAAAGATAATTTTTATGAACAATCTCTGTTTTGGGGCTTAGTTTGATTTGTTCTCATTCATAATGTCAGAATTTCTTTCTTTTTTCTTTTGTTTTCCTTTTTTTGTTTCTTCCTTTTTTTTTTTTTTTTAAAACAAGCTTTCCTAAATAATGCTCTTATGGTCAATGTAGAGACTTTTTGAAAACTACAACTGTGAAGACCAGAAAAAAGTGCACTATTAATTATTCATTCATTAAATAAGGTTAAGAGTGCATTTGAAATGTAATCTTGGTCTCCAGGGTAACACCTAAAGTCTGTACCACTCACCTGCAATTTGGTGTGCGTTGAGGAATCTGGTAGTGAGTTTAGAAAAAGTGAGTTTGAATTTAGGACTCAAGCAAGAACCTTGAGAAAGGAAGATAAGGATAGGGGCTAGGGTGTTCAGCAGGGGTGAGTAAATTAGCATGTATTTAGTCTAAGCACTTTACAATATTTTTTCTCATTTAATTCTCACAATAAAGCAAAGAGATAAGCATCTTCAGCATCCATTTTACATTAAGCAAACCGAAGCTCAAGGAGGTTAAGGAATTTGCTCTAAGTGACTTAGCTGGTAACCATATAGCATGTTAAGATTCAAAACTCTTTTTTTCTTTTCCCACTGAAAACTTAGCAAAAGTACAATTTTGCATACACGGCTCGCGGTGTTTACATATTCTCCAACCTTGGCTTACTACATTGTGCCTCAAACTCTTCAAATATTAATCCACTTAGAAAGCCAAGCATAGTGTCTTTTACTCAGTAGGCAATCAATAACCATGAGTTATAGTAATGTTTCTGAGTGCGGTTGAATAGAATGCTACTTCATCATTCATCCTTTACCTTGGAGAGATCCAGCGTTTCTGTTTTAATGGTTTATATGCTTGAGGGCAAAAGACTTAAACTTGGCATAGTGCAGGCGGAGGGAGGGAAACTGGAAGTGAACAATGCTGAGAAGAAGGGAGGGGAAATTAGGAAATTTTAGCCTAATATCATATAGTAGGATCATTTAAAGCCAAATTCTAAATTATCCTATTGACTATTTCATTGAAATGACTAGATAGTAGCTTGACAGGATTTGTGATAAAATTTATTATTTGAGTATTCTTGTATTATGGCAATAACAAGGCAAAAGAAGAAAGCAGATGTAATACTCGAGTTCACAGAAAGCAAAATACCCTTGCACATATGTTTTCAAATATAATGCACTTCTTAAATCTTAGCATTAGCTTGTGATATCATGGGTTACCTGGCAGTATATGACAATGCTTTTCATTCTTATCTTTTCTCTTTCTTCCTGTCTGCCTCTGCTTTTCATGCTTTCTTCCTCTCTCTTTTTTTTCCCTTCTTTCCTTTATTAAGGGTTTTGTTTCTGAAAAATTCCATTTTTTCCTAAGGATTTTACTTATTTATTCATGAAAGACACACAGAGAGGCAGAGACACAGGAAGAGGGAGAAGCAGGCTCCATGCAGGAAGCCTGATGCAGGACTTGATCCCGGGACCTGGGATCACACCTTGAGCTGAAGGCAGATGCTCAACTGCTGAGCCACTTAGGCATCCCTGAAAAATCCCATGTTAATGTCCTTTTTACTTATTTATTTTTCAAATTTTCTATTTGTCCAAGAAATACAAAAGTTTTGTGAACAAATGCCAGACTGTTGATTTAGTTGAATAACCTATCTTACCACTGTCCAATCTTGATGACCAACTGCATTTATGAATTTATACATCTCAGTTAACAGCTCAGAATCAAAGGCGTACATTACTCTCATCAGTAAAAACTATATTCTCATGAGAGACTGGAGCTTCAAATACAGCATTTAAAATTCTTTTTAAATATATGCTGTCAGTGGGATCCCTAGGTGGCGCAGCGGTTTGGCGTCTGCCTTTGGCCCAGGGTGTGATCCTGGAGACCCGGGATCGAATTCCACGTCGGGCTCCCAGTGCATGGAGCCTGCTTCTCCCTGTGCCTGTGTCTCTGCCTCTCTCTCTCTCTCTCTGTCTCCGTGACTATCATAAATAAATAAAAATTAAAAAAAAAAAACATATGCTGTTAGTTTAGACATTTTCAGGGGCAAAGGAAACAATGATGTCAAACTTACAATATTGACTTTAAAACTAATAGTAATTGTAGAGACATTAAAATGTAAACTCTTCCAAGTTTTAGATTTAAGAAAATGTTAAAATCAAACCCGCAGAGTTGTGAGATAGCTATTATTTTTCATTATAGTACTTTTTATTTCTTTTTTTAACAAACACTATTACTTATTGAATATTTAGTGCTAGATATGTGCTAAGAGCACTGAAGAGTTGTGACATTTAACTCTCACAACAAAAATAAGTCTCAATAATATTGGCATGCCTGAGTGGCTCAGTTGGTTAAGTGTCTGGTTTGGGCTCAGGTTTTGTTCTTGAGGTCATGAGATGGAGCCCTGAATTTGGCTCTCCACTGGGTGGGGTGGGGTGTCTGCTTCTTTTTCTCCTGCTGCCCCTTTCCCTCTCATGCTCTCTCTCTCTCATAAATAAACAAATAAAATCTTTTTTTAAAAAAGTATCAATATTATATCAAGTTCTATTAGGTGGCAGATTTATAGCAAAATGTGATGAATGTCAGGATCTTTGCAATTATGTTATAAAAATTCAACAAACAACCTGACTGCTAAATAGTTAGGATCTCTCTCAGGGCTTTAGAAGGGCCCATGCAAGTAAAGGACCATGGTGCACAATTTCACAGTAAATTTTTTTTTTTTTGTCTCTAAAATGATTGATGGAAGGACTCATGTATATTAGTTCTAACTCTTGACTGGGACTGAACTCCAAGCTCCAACTTAAGAGACATATTCAATCCTGCAGAGGAGGTTAAAAGACATGTTGCTGTTGACTATAGTGTCACCAATGGCTGCCATATAGTTGGGTTAGTCAGGGTAGAGTATCATTTATAATGCAAAAGGCAGCAAATACAATCAGAGGCAAACCAGATCTCACCAGCTTGCTCTGTGTGACATGAGAACATGTGGAGGAATGAAGTGTTCATAATTATGAATAGTGGCTATATTACCATAACTACATTATTCATGGCTTCACATGGAAATGCTGTCTTGAAATTCCATGCCACTGATTTTATTTTTCACTTTTAACAGTGATAATTTATCTTGCTCATTGTTTAACCACTCAACAAAGCTTCAAAATATCGGGGTGGGGGGTAGTTCTTTTTAAATTTCTAAATATGGCACATTGGTTTGGTCAGAAACAACAGGTATAATCAAAAGAGCCTTTGGAGAGAGGATCTAGGCAGAGTGGGAGGTACTGTCAAGCAATTAGCATCTCCAGTCCACTGAGAGGAAATGGGTTGCTGATTGCTGTTCTCAAGTGCTCTCTCACCTCCTGGGAGCCAGGGCAAGAATCGGTCAGCAGAAATTCTGTCTGTCAACAAGATTTTACCTCATTGCTTGGATTGTAATTTCAACTTCTTGTCTTTAAAATAACTTAGGAAAAATAGTCCTGTCAAAGCCCCCCCCCCCCTTTTTGGGCAAGAACCAAATCCACAAAAACACACCACTTAAACAAAAAGACAAAGGGATAAGAAAAAAAGAGGAAAAGCAAAAAGGAAAAGAAAATATCCCTCTTGTCCTAGGGTTCAATCTGTGGCAAACAAGTTACAAGCATTATTTTCTTTCATTCTAAACACAGTGATGGCAACATGTGAGGTAGGTGTTATTATGCCCCTGAAAATAAAATAGAGTATCCATAGAGTCTGTAGCATTGCCCAAGAAGGGCAGGTAGTGAAGGAAAGAGAGAAAGAGAGAGAGAGAGAGAGAGGAAGGAAGGAAGGAAGGAAGGAAGGAAGGAAGGAAGGAAGGAAGGAAGGAAAGGATGAAAGACAGAACGAAGAAGAAAGAAAGAAGAATAAGAAGAAGAAAGAAAGAAGCCCGAAAGAAGAAAAGAAAGAAAGCCGACCCGTCCCTCCTCCAAAGACAGAAGGACCCTCCCGACCGCCCTCCCGCCGTCCTTCCTTCCTTAATGAACCGTACGGACCCAGGCAGTCTCCTGCAAGTGCCGGAAAAGAAAGGTTGGAGAGCTAATATTCAATCCCAGGACAGAAAGATAGTTCTCTACTTCAGGCTTTTCCTTTGTAAGACCTAATGAAAAGTCAAGTGTTTTATTAATAAATTCCTGGGTAGAAGCAGGTCTAGGCTTTATTAGCTATGCAATAATAAGTTACTTTATCTGTTTATAAATCTCATCTACAATACGGAGAGACATAAACTAACATCAACCTTGTAGGAGTGCTGATTGGTTTAAATAAGATGATGCCAGTAAAATAATTCCTACAGGGATCAGGACAGGGGAAAGATATATATATATATATATAATATATATATATATATATATATATATGATTTATATATATGAAAGATATATGACACTATATATAGCTAGACAGTGTTAAACGATATACTGAGGCATATTAACATTTTAAGAGTTTATTTGAGCAAACATTGATTGGACTCAGGGGAAGCTAAATCATAAGTGGTTAGGGGACCTCCATTGGAAGGAGCTAAGCAAAAGGCTTTGTAGAGTGGACTAGAAGAGCAGGAGAATTTATCTGACTAGGTGTAGCTTAAGCAGTTGCCTTATATGGTAATGCCTACTCGACTATTTGTGATTGGTTGTTCTTAAGTTTTGATTTTTTAACCTTGAGGCATTTGTGTGCATTGATTCTGACTCAATTTTTGGTTTGCCGACGAAGTAGGCTGCCAAGGCATTAGAGCCATCTCAGTCTAAAGGCCTTTTTCTTTAATTACTTTAGATAGACAGACCCATGTAGACACAGATATAGATCTACACACACACACACACAGACACACACAATCTGGTTTTATTCTTGAAATGTTTGCTAGTTCTCTTTTTGTGTTGATATTTAACACACCAGTAGTTAGAACCAGAGGCCTGATGATAGATAGATAGATGATAGATAGATAGATAGATAGATAGATAGATAGATAGATAGAGAGATAGACAAGACTACCTTATTGTTAGCAGTGGTATATACTTCATCAGAAGACTCATGATGTATACTTATCTCTGTTTAGTGATATTGGCAACCATTCATCATCGTGGTCTAGATTTGTTATTACATAAGGGATTCAATCCCTCTTATGACCAAAAGTAATACTTAGTCTAGAGAAGAGAAGTTTTGGAAAGATATGATCTTGCATAGACAATTTCACATAATCTGGGATGATGACCAAACAGAATTAGACCACTCATAAACCACAAAATAATAGTTCCTATTGATTGGCACAATTTCCACAAAACTAATAATAGCTACTGTCTTGCATATTAGAACAGCTTAGCATTTATAAATAAATTACTCATATTTCTTAAAATTTAGTGATTTCCATCCCAACATTGGGCCAAATTATCAGTATCATAAAACTTGGGTTTTTATAAATCCCACGTTTATAAGGAAATTTGTCATCCATATAATTATGTTATTAAAAGGATAAAAATGTTTTTCTTATATATAATGTCAGAGGTTTTTCCTAATTAAAAAATAAATATAGACTATAGAAAAAACGGAAATGAAGATAAGAAAATAATAATTATGATTTTAAAAACATTAAACATTTGTAACTATTACTCCAAGATTCATCCAGAGAAAACTGTAGTTCATCAGTTTCCTTTCAGATATTTCCCATGCAAATAAATAAATAGATAAAAAGAAATTTAAACTTGTTCTACACGAGATAAAAAGATAGATTTATTGACACTATTTGACCTTTCAACAAAAGAGATCACCAGCCCTTCTTTGAAGAAGTAGGCTTAGAAATTCACCCCGGAGCATATCTTGAGGGTCCTAGTTATTTATGCAGATTTATGCCAGGCAGACCTCTGTCTTAGAAAAAACGTCTAAAGGAAAGCTTTGTTTGGCTTATCAAAGTCCAGCCTCCCCCTCTGTGGCTCACTGAAATCTGAGAAGAGAGAACAATTTGCATAAGAATTGCAGAGGTTTTGTTTTATTTTGTAAGGAAGTGGATGGCAAATCTCCACCCTCTCCCAGATAAATAAAAGGATCAAGTAGGGCAATTTTAACCCCAAACAGGGCCCAGGAGCTGGTTAAGGCCAAAAGGCTCCTGAAAAGGTCACCAGGGTTATAAGAGAACAGGGCTGGCTTCAAGGGCAGGTGACCTGTACAGTCACACATTGGCCCCTTCCAGAAGGGACCCATACTTGCTTTAATGCTCTGCTGTTGTCTTCTTGAAATTCTTAAAGATTTCCAAACAAGCGGCTCTGCCTTTTTATTTTACAGAAAGCCTTGCAAATGTTGGGGGCCAAGGGCAAGCTGTTCCAAGATGGGCCACTTAGGCATGAAGATCATTTTGAGTTAAAAAGCAATCAAAATCCAGTAGAGTCAGGAAAAGTTCCCTTCCTTCCCCACAAAATCCTAAAAGAATTTAGATAGAGAACCTGTACCTGGAAGAGAGCGACTGCCATAAATAACTACATTGTGATGTGAACTAGGAGGTGTGGTGGACAGGGAGGAACCTAGCAAGGCCTGTTTGGTCAAAGTCCTCTCCTTGTCCCATTGTTTGAGTGGCCCAAACATTTTCTCTTTTCTTTAAGTCCCTTTGAAGACCCAGTCCCCAATCCCCACCTCTTCTCCATAGTTCAGAATGTCACTTACACTTCATCTTGCCTGTCTTTGGAATTTCCATATCTGTGTGGATTCCCCACACACATGCTGTTACATTTAATTTTCTCCTGTTAATCTGTCCCATGTCAATTCGAGTCTTAGTCAAGCTAGAAGGACCTTGGGGACGGGATAGCCTTGCTCTTCTGGTAGAGAAAGAGGAGACCAGGGTACTGGAGCCAGCTATGAGATATGTATAGAGACTATTATTCCACATCCATGAGTAGGATATGGGGCAAAATATTCTTTCTGCTAACAACCGGTCCCCTGAGAGGTGGCTGTGTGTGTGTGTGTGTGTGTGTGTGTGTGCATGTGCGTAATGAAAGGACTGGTCTCTAGCAGAAGTAATATAAAGGAAGCACTGATAAGTTCACACTGAAAAGTTCACTGAATTTTTGAAAAACTAAGGTGGTGGAAGAGGCTATGTTTTTGTCTTGGGACCTGGGACACTTGGCCGACTCGTACAATGACAGCTCATTGCTACTTTCCAGACTCGTTACTCGGCTTGTATTATAGATTTCTACATGTAAAGGTGCTCTTGAGTCTGAGACCCAACTCTACGGGGCTTCCATAAAGCTTCAAAAGTTAAAATCTGTTATTACCATTACAGTGGCTTTGAGCTCCATGGAAATATAAGAAATAAAGGAAAGAGAGAGAGAGGGAAACAGTCTGATTCTTTGAACATATTCTATCCTTCAGGAGACTCACCTTCCAGAGCCTGCACATTCCGAGAAGCGTGAGCGAGGAGGGACTCCTCCCCTCCTCACAGACAAGAGCTACCATGTAGGGCTTCTTGGAAATCAAGGGTTTGGAGGCATAAGTAGGGTTACATTGGGCTTCAATTACAAATACAAGATGGGTCCTGGGCTTGGCACTCTGGGGGGCTGAGCGCAGATAATTCCTATCCCACACTTTTCAAGTATTACTGAAGGAATCTCAGACACATCAATGCAATCTATGTTAATAGTAGTGGTAATATAATACTCACACTGTTCTATAACCTGGTTAAAAATAACAAGAATATATTATGATTTTTTCCCATTTTACTATAAGCCTAAATCATATATTTTTTTTAATAGCTACATGTTTTGTGTGACATGGTGGTGCCATGGTTGTTACAATTGATTCCTCTCTTCACTGTGCACCTTGTGTCTATTTTTCTCCATTCAGCCAACAAAATTTTTCGAGAGCAAGACCCTGACACGCTGGAGAAAGGAAACTGGAGAAAAGAAACCCTCTTTCTGACTACAGAGGCGATGGTAAGTAGAAAACAGAACCACATCACCATAAAACACCTGCAAGGGGTTTTTGTTTTGGAGGCACTTAACATAATAATAAAGTATGCTCTGACTGGGTCAACAACATTTAGAATGCTTCAGGGTATAACAACAGGATATTTTAATGGAAACGACTTTTCCCTAAATAAATACATTTTTAGTAACCGAACTTTAATGAAATAGGTAGTAACAAGTTTTTGCTATTGTTCTAGACATTTAGATTACTTCATATTTTTCTTCATTGTAAATTAACTTTAAGTAAATAAGAGGGCATATGATAAAGCTCACTTTATTCTCATCTTTCTAGCAACCAGGGCAAAGAAAGAAACAGTTTTATATCAATCTTATTTATTGAAGTAAAAAAATTGAAAAAAAGGAAAAAGTGACAAATCCATCAAGAATGAAACATTTTTCCCAAAACTCAAATATTTAAGGAAACTATGCATATAAAGTAGTTCTGGAAAAAAGAGGAAAATACATATACAGGTGTTTTGTTTTGTTTTTTTTGGAAGAAGGTTCATTAGGTTTGCTGAAAACACCAGAGAAATGTAAATGCTTATCTTTTTCTCTTCTTGTCCAGATCATAGTGTTGGAAGGGCCATAAAAACTGGGCTGGCAATCCTCTTTACAAGCACATTTTCAATAATCGTACAGTATTTGAATGCAGCTACAGTTTGGGACTACAGAACTCCTCACGGCTGAGCTTAGAGGTTTGCTTGTAAAAAGCAGAGGATAACAAATGTGTGATAATAGCTTTGGAGTAAGTCTTGACTAGAACGTTGGATTCTGAGTCCTTGGTCAACAGCCTCATAAACAGAGAGTTGGTGAGTCATATCCCTTGTGTTTTCACAAGGTCACCGTAGCAGGGCAGGCCCTGGGCCCATATAAATGGAATGAACTGGAAGAAAACGAACAAACAATAGGAATTTTCTCTCCTTTGCTGTAACAACACTGTTTTTGAAGGACAATACAATTGGTATCTGTTGCATACAAAAGTTTCCTGAAATGATTTTTACCACGGAGGAAAAATAAGTTGTCTATGGAGTAGGAAAATTAAGGAGACATCTATAAGTCATAGAATTTACTTTGCTAGTTAGGGTTTTGGTAGGGAATACTTGATTCTGATGAACTTAGGAGGAAATTAAATTTAAGGGGTGGATACGGGATAGACCACAAGATCTAGAAGGCCAGAGATTAAGGCTTGGGAAATGTGCAAGATGCCAAAGAAGCCTTGATAATCAGATAACAGCCAGAGCCAACAGGTCTACGTCCTTAGGAGTAGACCAGTTTCTACCAGCTCCAGGGCCAGCATTGCCATTCCCGACTCTGCTGCCCCTGAAGAGTGAGGCTGTTTTTGCCTCTTCCAGAATGATTTATGAACAGTCTCTTGCTCCTTTACAATCCCCCCTTCAGATGTGAAATCTGTTATTGTGGTTTCTTAGTTTTACTTTCAGTTTCGTGGTTTATGTAATGTCCTTGCAATAAACTCCTTTTTTTTCTCAAAGTTCAACAAAATCGGCTTCTGTTGTTATTTATCTGCAATTAAGCTGCCCAAACCAATGCACCCCATCCCTCTTACTTACTGTGGAA